>NC_041215.1:5579386-5618083 GCF_002837175.3 Physeter macrocephalus
GTGACCACCTAGAGGGGTGGGATGGGGAGGGTGGGAGGGAGGGAGACACAAGAGGGAAGAGATATGGGGACATATGTATATGTATAGCTGATTCACTTTGTTATAAAGCAGAAACTAACACACCATTGTAAAGCAGTTATACTCCAATAAAGATGTTAAAAAAAATAAAAAGAAATATGTAGTTCTGCTGGTGTTGTATGGACCAGCCACAGACTGTACCAAATATGAGATTATGGTCATGTCTGCACTTCAAAGTAAGAGTCTAGCACAGTGGTTAAATGGCCTGTGCTCTGAGTCAGAAGATTGGATTTGTCTCCTCCTAGAGAACTTGGACAAATTCCTTCCTTAATCCTTGAAAGCCTTGATTGCTCTGTAGTGTAAGGAGACGGTGACCACAGTACCTCCAGCAAGTCCAAAGCCCATAACCCATTGCCCAGGACATAGTCAGCCTCAGTACACATGAAAGGCAATCATTTGTCATTTTTTTATTTTTAATAAACTTTATTTTTAGAGCAGTTTTAGGTTCACAGCAAAACTGAACAAAAAGTACAGAGATTTTCCATACTTACACCTCCTGCCCCTCCACATGCACAGCCTCCCCCAACTATGGACATCCCCTACCAGGGTGGGACATTTGTTACAATCCATGAACCTGCACTGACACATCATCATCGCCCAGAGTCCATAGTTTACATTACGGTTCACTCTTGGTGTTGTACATTGTAAGCGTCTGGCCAAATAATATATCCACCATTACAGTATCATACAGAGTATTTTCACTGCCCTAAAAATCCTCTGTGCTCTACCTATTCCTCTTCCCCCAATCCCTGCCAACAACCACTGATATTTTCACATCTTCAGAGTTTTGCCTTTTCCAGAATGTCAAATCATTGGAATCTTACAGTGTGTAGCCTTTTCAGATTAGCTTCTTTCACTTTATAAAAAACATTTTAAGATCCTCATGTCTTTTCATGGCTTGAAAGCTTATTTCTTTTCAGTGCTAAATAATATTTCATTGTCTGAATGTACCACAGTTTATTTACCTACTGAAGGACATCTTGGTCACTTCCATGTTTGGACAATTATGAATAAAGCTGCTATAAACCACCACGTGTAGTTTTTTGTGGGGACAGAATTTTTCAACTCATCTGAGTAAATACCGAGGAGTGCAATTGCTGGATCATATGGTAAGAGTATGTTTACTCTTGTAAAAAAACACCAAATTGCCTTCCAAAGTGGCTGTGCCATTTTGCATTCCCACCAGCAATGAATAAGAGTTCCTGTTGCTCCATATCCTCATCAGCATTTGGTGTTGTCAGTGTCCTGGAGTTTGGTTATTCTAATAGGTGTTTAATGATATCTTATTGTTGTTTTAATTTGCCACCCCTAGTGACATGATGTTGAGTCATTTTCTTTTTTCTTTTTTATTACCCCATAGGGTTTCTGTAAGGACAAAATAAGCTAACAGAAAAGTGATTAGCATGGTGTCTGGTCCATAATTGTTCAATAAACTGTAGGCTTAAAAAGGAAAGTGCTATTACTGGTACACTGAGTCACCTTGTTTTCTGGGGCTAAAGGACACAGGGTCCATTTGGTGCCCATGGCTGCTTCCCAGTCAGTTACTACTCTTGTTAAATACCCTTTACATACCCAAATCACAGCACTCACCAGCTAACATCGTGATTATCTATTTTCATAGCTGTCTCTCCCATTTCAGGGAGAGTTCCTTGAGGCCAGGGCTGTATCTTCCTTCTATGTTCACCCCCTTCACCTAGCACAGGGCATGGTACCCAGTTGGTGCCAGGTCATATTTTTTAAACTAAATTGAAAATACTGACTAAACTGACTCATACTGGACTTTGGTCCAGTCCATACATAGATTGGATTTAGAAAAAATTAGTCAAGGAAAGCACACTGTGGGGTATGCAGTGCTGGTCACTCTCTGCCCTGCATACCCTCTTCACCTCCCAAGCCTTCTGCCATGGACTGTTGTGCTGTGACAGATCAGAGCAAGCTCCTGTCTTTCCCGCTAGGATGTGAGTGCCATGGCCAAGATGGCAGAGCATGGAAATGAACATACTGGATGGTATTGAAATGAGAGTTTTCTCTCTATGCCCTGAGAGCCCAGGCCCTGTCCTTCTCCTTCCACAACCACTCATCTCCCCTCCTTCAGTAACATAAAATAAAATAAAACAGAATGGAATGAAATAAAATAAAATATTAAAATAAACACTGCCCTCTTTCTTTCTCTAATGGAAACCTTGGCTTTTGAATGCAACAAAAATTCTTGCAGAGAAGGCAGCCAATTACCACTAAGGAAAAAGTTTGTGAGAAATTGCTGGTTAGTCATAAGTTTGCTAGTATTTTAAGCACATTGATTAATTAAATTCTCTCAAGGCACCTTGGAGGGGAATGATTACAAATGCAGTTCCCTACATGGCCCAGATCACGATCCCAAAGTTAACAGAATTAACAGAAAAAAGGAAAGCTTTTTCAATGTTCTGAGGTAAAACTTAGAAAGAGAATAAGCCCCCACTCCATGCCTGTCCCTAATGCCCTGTGCTCCCCACAACTTACTCCTCATTACATTTTCCATCATTCTGCCCCAGGTTTGATTTATTGTTCAGTTGACATCAAACCCAACAATAGTATAATTAGAAGGTTGAGATGAAGGTGCCTGGAGGGAGAGTAATTATTTGCTGAAAGATGAATGGTGATAAAGGAGAAGCACAAGCATATTTTTCTTAGGCTGAGAGCCTGCTATTCCTAACTTGTTGACACCAAAATAGTAAGTGATATTTTGACTAATGATGGCAATTTTTCCTTAGAAGATGCAGTTTACATTTTCTCCGCTGGAGACCAGGTTTACCAGGCTCCGTCCTGACTCTCTTCCCCTCCTGGGTCCACAGAGAGAGCTGGGAGTGAATCTCTGGGGACCCAGACTTGTCAGACCCAAGTGCTGTCTCCTGGGACAGCACTCTGCCTGCCCAGGATGATACCACCCTTCCCAATGAGCATTGCACTTGCTGCTGGAACTAGCTGCAGAGTCTTGGCAGGGTGCGGGGGTGGGGGCGGGGTTGGGGGACAGTGAACTCTGCAGGCAGGCTCAGACCTGGACTTGGGGGAAGAGTTATGCACGATGAAGGGAATTGATATTTACAAGCATCTACTCCTGCATTAATCCTTTTGATCCTCATGGAATATTGGGAGGTAGAGATCCATATACCCATTTTACAGATGAGAAAACTGAGGCTCAGAGAAGTTAAGAAGCTCACCCAAGACAACATAACCAGTAGTTAGAAAGGTCAGGATTTGAACACATGTCTGTCCCCTGCTTTTTCCTCTGATACAATCTGCCTCTCCCAAATGGGAGAAGAGCTCCCAGAGGGTTCCAACAGAACACATCAGAAGGTTGATCACCTCCGGAAATCTTGGGGTCCCCACTCCTTGTCCTTGGTTAGGTCCTGGTTAAAAAACTGCTGGCTTTGTCTTTGTAATTCCTTGTCCTGGTGAGGAGGGACACACAGCTCATGTTGACTTTACAATGTGCTCTGTCCTGGGTCATGGTGACCCCACTGCTCCCCCACTCTGGGTGTGGTTCCTCCAGAGGAGAAAGGCCAAGCTGTGGGTTGAGGTGTGTCAAAGAGCGGGCTGAGCTTCCCCACAATTGCCAGGCCTGGGATTTAGGCTGGATGGACCATAGCCTGGCCCCTCGTGAGGCCCCCTCCCTGCGGCACTGCAATTGAAGGGGCCTGGGCAGCTGACATTTTCCCAGTGCAGGTTTTGTGCCAGCCACAGTCTCATGGGTTCCCTGCCTTTGTTATCTCACTGAATCCCCACATATGCTCTTTGAGGTGGAGATAGCAGTCCCATTTTACAGAGGGGGAAACTGAGGCTCAAAAAACCCAAGCAACTAATTATACATCATACATGAAAGGAAACCATGTACAAAACAAAAAAAGAAAACCTACTGAATGGGAGAAAATATTTGCAAATGATATGACTAATAAGGGATTAATATTCAACATATATAAACACTCATACAACTCAACATCAAAAAATCAAATGACCCAATTCAAAAATGCGCAGAAGAACTAAATAGATATTTTTCCAAAGAGAAAATGCAGATGGCCAACAGGCACATGAAAAGATCCTCAACATCACTCATCTTCAGGGAAATGCAAATCAAAAGCACAATGAGATATCACCTCACACCTGTCAGGATGGCTATCATCAAAAAGAACACAAATAACAAATGTTGGCAAGGATGTAGAGAAAGGGGAACCCTTGTACACTGTTGGCGGGAACGTAAATTGGTGCAGCCACTGTGGAAAACAGTGTGGAGGTTTCTCAAAGAACTAAGAAAAGAACTACCATATGACTCAGCAATTCCACCCCTGGGTATATATCGGAAGAACGCAAAAACACTAATTCAAAAAGGTACATGCACGCCAGTGTTCACAGCAGCATTGTTTACAATTGCCAAGATATGGATGCAACCTAAGTGTCCATCAACACATGAATGGATAAAGAAGATGTGGTATATATACACAATGGAATGCTACTTAGCCATAAAAAGAACGAAATTTTGCCATTTGCAGCAACATGGATGGACTTGGAAGGCATTATGCTAAGTGAAATAAGTCAGAAAGAGAAAGACAAATACAGTAATATACCATTTATATGTGGAATCTAAAAGATACAACAAACAAGTGAATATAACAAAAAAGAAGTGGACTCACAGATATAGAAAACAAACTAGTGGTTATCAGTGGGGAAAGGATGGGTATAAACTATACTTGTGAACTCAAACAGACAAGGAAGTGAAGAGCTCTTGGAACCCCACACCATTAATGGCAAAACTGGGGAACCGTGGCATGGAAAATGGGTGAGCCAAGGAAACTAGTGGTGGTAGGAGTTCAAGGTTTTTGTAGAAATTGTTAAGATACCACTGCTGGTGGCCACTGGATGGTGCTGATGATGCTGTCAGAATTCATCTAAATTGATCTGGCATCTTGGGGTCACTCCCTTAAAATTCAAAGTCCTAGCCAGGGGCATCTGGTTCCAAAAGTTGGAAGCAGCTAAAATATCCTTCAGTAGATGAATGGATAAGCAAACTGTGGTACATCCATACATACAATGAAATATTATTCAGTGATAAAAGGTAATTAGCTGTTAAGTCATGCAAAGACAAGGATGAATCCTAAAAGTATATTGCTTAGTGAAAGAAACTAAAAATTCTACGTACTGTATGATTCCATTTATATGGCACTCTAGGAAATGCAAGCTATATAAACAATAAACAGATCGGTGGTTCCCAGGGGTCCTGGAGTTTGAGGGGATATTTTTAGGGTGGTGAAACTATTCTGTATAATACTTTAAGGATTAATACATGACACAAGTTGCTTGTCAAAATCTATAGAACTTTATAACAGAAACAGTGAAACTTAATGCATGCAAATTTAAAAAAATTAGGAATCTGGGGATCCTAGGCTGAAATGCAGACTGTGACTAAATAATCCAACTGTATTATAATTGTATGAAATAGCCTCACAGAAGGGGAGGGGGGAAAAGCTCCTCACCTGAGTAACTGGAAATGCCTGGAGTCTGGAAGACTAAAGGCAAAAGGAATTACACATAAGCACTGTCCACTAGTTAATAAAGTTCTCCTGTGTGAGTACAGGTTAACAATTCTGAAACCACTGTATGTGTAAACTTAAATTGAACAATTAAGTAAATGGATGGTAGGTGGTGTTAGCCAAGTTTCTCACTGTTGGAGTGGAAGATAAGAGGCAAGCAGAGGAAAAAGGCTAGAATAACCCATGGAATAATGGATTGGAGCTGGAAACATCAGTAAGGGCTTATGTTTAGTTTAATATAGATACAGATGCATATATGTAGACATATTTATAGATGTAAATATACATGGGTTAGTATATACACATATATTTCCTTTTTCTGTCAGCTGAGAGGGCCTGGAAGCAATGAGCCCTCAGTAGCAATGAGCACACCTAACAGCCAGATCTTGGTTTCTAACACCATTCTCCACTAAAGAGAATGAGGGCTCTTTGGAGAAACGACTGATCTGGACCTGGAACAGGACATATACAAGACATACACAAGATAAGCCTGGAACATGTTATAGTGCCCAAAATTAAGGAATTGCTAAAAAAAATTGATAATCTGTTAAAGGAAAGAACTCCCAATGGCTAAAGCTGGAATAATTTGAGGAACAAAATAAAGCAGTATTATCTTATAATCTAAAGTATAGAATAAACATCCATGAATTAATACTGACATAAATAAAGTATTGAATAAATAAATACATGGGGAGAAGAGACAACATACAAAAGGATTCCAAAATATTTACATAGCTACTCCATCCTCAAGGAGGTGGGATGTGACCCCCTCACTCCTCACGTGTGAGCTGTGCATAACATCTGCCTTCCAACTAGGATGGTACAGAAACGGGGGAGGGGAAGAGACCTCATAGTGGGGGAACCTGACACTCACTACCTCAGCCACGTGATCAAGGCCAACATCGACAGTGCTAAGTCATGTTGATAGCATGTACCCTTGATAGGATGTGATAAGAATGGCACTTTACCTCTGTGGTCTTACTCCCTAAAGCCTATAATTCCATTGTGATCATGAGAAAAATGTCTGATAAATCTCAATTGAAGGACATTCTACAAAATATCTGCCCAGTGCTCCTCAAAACTGTCAAGGTTACATAAATAAGGAAAGTCTGAGAAACTGTCACCATGAAGAGGAGCCTAAGGAGACAGGATGACCAAATGTAATGTGGTGTCCTGGATGGGATCCTGACACAGAGAAAGGACATTAGGTTAAAAACTAAGGAAATCTGAATAAAGCGTGGGTTTTGGTTAATAATCATGTGTCAACATTGGTTCATTAGCAGTGACAAATGCCCAGGCTAATGAAGACTCAGAGCAATACATTAGGATTTCTGAACTTAACTGTGAAAATTAATCAAGGTGGGGAAATAAAGGGTATGAAACCACCACCTCCTGAAACAAAAAACTAGTGACAAATATACCATGCTAAGACAGGCTAAGACAAATGTAAGATGCTAACAATAGGAGAAACTGGGTATAGAGTATAAGAGAACACTCTGTATTGTCTTTGCAACTGTTCTGTTAATCTAAATCTATTCCAAAACATTTTTTTTGTTAAAAAAGTTTTTAAAAATAATAAAGGTGGTTGCATCTTCAGACTCAGGAAGGCTGCACAGGAACCACTGTCTAAAACAGACAGGTTATCTCCATGACGTCAAGGTAGAGACTTGAACCCTACTATTCAGATGCGAAATCCGAGGTCTGAGAGAGACAGAATATTACCAAAGGCCACAAAACTGACAAGGGGCAGAGCTGGGATGGAAACCCAGCCATGGCAGCCACTAATTCCCACGTTCTTTCCCCTCCTGCCTGGCAGCGCACACCAGATTGGCTGGCCACCAAGTTAGTATAGGCAGGACTCTTACACAC
Source organism: Physeter macrocephalus (assembly GCF_002837175.3). Classification (NCBI taxonomy): domain Eukaryota; kingdom Metazoa; phylum Chordata; class Mammalia; order Artiodactyla; family Physeteridae; genus Physeter; species Physeter macrocephalus. The sequence continues at coordinate 5,586,895 of NC_041215.1, forward strand.
ACACACACACACACACACACACACACACACACACACACACACACACACACTCCCAAGCCTTCTTCAGCCCCAGCCCAGCCAGCCTTGCAAATCACTTTCAAGCTGCCTCCAACCTCGGGATTTCCACTGGATCCCCTTCCTTTTCCAGTCCACCCTTCTTTGCCGATTCCCAGGCTGGGCCACCATTTCCCAGGCTCCCCAGGCTCTTGTGTGTGCTGCTAAGGTGCCCTGAGGCCTCTGTTTACAACCTTGCTGTCCTTTGCCAACTTTGAACCTGCATTGGGGGAGGAGGTGGTTTGAAGGAGGAGGGTGGAGGAGGGGTTTGGGCTGCTATTAAAGGGCAGTGTTCATGGATGAAGGTGATTTAAGCCCATAGCGGTAGTTGGAGAAAACCCTCTCCCTCAGTGTAATACATACACCGTGCTCAGCTCAGCCCCTGGCATGAGGGACATGCCGCAATTCTAGATTTAGAAATTTTCTATATAGTATGTGATCAATGTTGGGAGCCTACACTTTGATGCTTCCCCATCATCCACTTATCTACAAGCTCTTTGAGAGTCTTTATTGGTCTAGTCAATGAATAGTTACTGAATGCCTCCCATATGTCCTGAGCCTGTCGGGGTCGCCCTGCAGCCGCAGGAGCTCAGGGATGCTTGGGGCCAGCAAGCTGTGTTCCTATCAGGCCTGAGTGGGTAAGCCAGTGAGTCCTGGAATTAAGTGGCTATTGAGTGAGTATATCCCAGGATTCAGGGGAAATGCCCCAGACGCTGCTTTCCATGTCACTTTGGGCTGCAGTTCCAAAGTCCCAGGTTGTTGAATGCTATCCCTGAGCTATAGAGAAGTATTACAAAGAGAGGTGTGACCACCAGGACTCAAACAATCCCGTAGCATCTGGAGGCTGGCCTAAACTTGAGCATAGGAACAAGGCCATCCAGTTGCAAATATCTTTCCAGAACTTTCCAGTTTGGCATATGACCCTTCCCATCTTCCTCCTCCATTTCTAATTCTGTAGAACGTCACCGTCAAAACAGGTATGGAGGGCTTCCCTGGTGGCGCAGTGGTTGAGAATCCGCCTGCCGATGCAGGGGACGCGGGTTCGTGCCCCGGTCCGTGAAGATCCCACATGCCGCGGAGCGGCTGGGCCCGTGAGCCATGGCCGCTGAGCCTGCGCGTCCGGAGCCTGTGCTCCGCAACGGGAGAGGCCACAGCAGTGAGAGGCCCGCGTACCGCAAAAAAACCAAACAAACAAAAAAAAACAGGTATGGAGTCTCTGTGACAGGGTGTGTTAAAACTAAGCCTTCAGTAGATGACAGCCACCATTGATCAAGCAGTGACCGTAAGCTAGACACTGCCTGGTGTGCTTTCTCCTGTGTTGTTTTGTTTCATTTCAACCTCAGAAAAAGATGATGTCAGGCTAGAAATAGCAGATGTGAGGCACATACTTTTGATTTGTATGTAAGGTCTAAAGCCTAAATGATAGGATCCTGACATAGTCACCCTATTTCTTCCCTGATGTAAAGTGGCAACCAAGGGGAACAAGGGGATGACCAGGCTGGGGTGAGGAGGCAGCAGGGTCATTCTCAGCAGGAGAGTAGAAGGAGGGGTCCACGAGCTGTTGGGATCATGGCGTCCTGGACCCAGTGTGGGCCTCTCTGTACATTGGAACCGGCCTGGGAGCCCCATACACGTGGAAAGCGACCGGTCCCACTAACTGAATGGCAGTGTCTGCTGGGGTCATGGCACCTGCAAATCTATTCAACCAATGACAGTTTAGGATGTCAACATGTGATTCACTTTGTCCTCTTTACATGGAAACAAAACACAAGGCCACCCTGCCCTTCAATCAGTAGGACACACATTTAAGATTTTTTTTTTTCCCACAAGAAGCTGTGTGATGGGCAGTCATGAGACTTTATTTCTGTCATATCAAGACAGCCTGGTTGCCACAATGAGGTATCATCTCACACTGGTCAGAAAGGCCATCATCAAAGGGTCTACAAATAATAAATGCTGGAGAGGGTGTGGAGAAAAGGGAACCTTTCTACACTGTTGGTGGGAATGTAAATTGGTGCGGCCACTATGGAGAACAGTATGGAGGTTCCTTAAAAAGCTAAAAAAAGAGTTATCATATGATCCAGCAATCCCACTCCTGGGTATATATCTGAAAAAATGAAAACTCTAATTCTAAAAGAGACATGCACCACAATGTTCACAGCAGCACTATTTACAATAGCTAAGACATGGAAACAACTCAAGTGCCCATCAACAGATGACTGGTTTAATAAGATGTGGTATATATATATATATACAATAGACTATTACTCAGCCACAAAAAGAATGAAATACTGCCATGCACAGCAACATAGATGGACCTAGTGAATATTATGCACAGTGAAGTTAAGTCAGAGAAAGACAAATACCGTATCACTTATATGTAGAATCATAAATAATACAACTGAATCTATATACAAAACAGAAGCAGACTCATAGACTTAGAAAATAAATTTATGGTTACCAAAGTGGAGAGGGAGGAGTAGGGGGACAAATTAGGAGTATGGGATTAACGGATTCAAGCTACCGTACATAAAATAGATCAGAAACAAGGATTTACTGTATAGCACCAGGAATTATACTCAATATTTTGTAATAACCTATAATGGAAAAGAATCGGAAAAAAAATAACTGAATTACTTTGCTGTACACTTGAAACTAACACAATATTGTAAATCAACTACACTTCAACTTAAAAAAAAAGAAAAGATGGCCCTGTTGTGATTATATTTAACAGACAGTTTTCGTGCTGGCCCAGGGTTATACCCCTTACGTATATGTTCCTCTTAATCTTCCCAAAGACCCTAAGGGATAAATATAACTGGGCTCACCGCTGCTGCTCTGGTCAGTGCTGCTTTGTGCCTGGGTTTCTCTGTAGCCTTCCAGCTGCTCTCCTTTCTCCCGTCCATTCTCCTCACGGCAGCCAAAGAATCCTTCTAAACTGTACGTCAAATTATGACCCTCCAGGGACCTTCAAGGGTCTAACTCTCCTCTCCCTCCACTCCAGCCACACTGGCCTCCTTGCTGACACTCAAGCCCTACCAAGCTTTTCCCCACTCACCTGGGAACTTTGCATATGGTTTTGTTTCTGTCTGAAACACTTCTTCCCAAGTCAGGCACTGGGTGCCTCCTTCAATTTCCCCAGTTCCCATAGTATCTTATCAGTGTGGGCTTTCCCAGATCAAATAGCAACCCCATACCCCTGCACAATCTTCCCCTTACTCTTCCCGGCTTTGTTGTAACCTTATCACCACGCAACATACTATAGATTTACTTGTTGCTCAGATTTTTATCTGCCTCCACGCCTTGGAATGGAAGCCCCAGGGGCCAGGACTTTGCTTTGATCACTTGCATCCTCTTGGTGCATCCTCAGTGCCAAGAACAGTGCCTGACACCTGTGAAGCTCAGTAAGCCTTTGTTCAGCAAATGAATGAACTGATCAGATGACTTAAAGGCACCCAGAGCCAGGATCCAAACCCAAACATTCTTGACGAAGGTGCCAAGGACAGTTTATAATATGAGGACCACTGTACATGCATTTTCTCAAATCCCAACATAACGGTTCTCATTTCCCTTTTACTGCTGCAGAAACAGAAGCTCAGAGAGCCTAAGTCACCTGCTGCAGGTCACACAGCTGGTAATCAATAGAACCAGGATTCTAACCCAGGTATATCTGAGCCCCAAACCTTGCTCTTTACCACCACCATTCCATACTGGTCAGAGCTGCTGGAGGCCTGACACTTGATGGGTTGTGGATCAGGCAGCAGAAAGGCTGGATCAAATAGAGAGTGTCGGGCTTCCCTGGTGGCGCTGTGGTTGAGAGTCTGCCTGCCGATGCAGCGGACGCCGGTTCGTGCCCTGGTCCGGGAGGATCCCACGTGCCGCGGAGCGGCTGGGCCCGTGAGCCACGGCCGCTGAGCCTGCGCGTCCGGAGCCTGTGCTCCGCAATGGGAGAGGCCACAACAGTGAGAGGCCCGCGTACCACAAAACTGAGCCTGTGCGTCCAGAGCCTGTGCTCCGCAATGGGAGAGGCCACAACAGTGAGAGGCCCGCGTACCACAAAAAAAAAAAAAAAAAAAAAAATAGAGAGTGTCTCCCTCTTCTGGAATGTTCTCTCCAGGTCTTCCCATGGCCAGCTCTAGCTCCACACTCAGAGCTGGTTTGTGTGTTTCCTGCAATACTTAAGAACATTCGATTCTGCTTTACTGAGAGCAAGTGAAACAAAGAAATAAGGCAGCTGGCTGAAACTAAGTCAGAATAGTAAGTAGCTTGTGAGCTGCGTTGGACACAGATGAAGTGAGTTGAGCATCCGTGTGTGAACATGGGTGGGATGGAGTGAAGGGGCCAAGAAGCATCAAATTGTAAATATCCATGGGCACTCAATGTTCACAGGGTCTTAAGTTGTCCACCATGAACGACACCCATTCTGGCCAAATGTGCCCTGTGTCCAGCACCCTCAGACAGAAACCACAACGCCCAGCAGGCTGCATGGTGAGTCACGGTTCGGGCTGGGAGGATTAGCCCCGCAGCTCTCTGGCGGAACACACATGGGCTGGCTCCAGGCATCTTCCATCTTCTGAGCCCCCTTTGCTCACCCTCAGTTCTAGTCTCTGTAACCTTATCGTCAGTGGGGTAGGCTGACAAGGCAGAAGGAGAGAACACAGAAGCGCCGCATAGCCCATTCAGATGGTGCATTCCTGCGACCCACTGCAGCCTGTCCTAAGTGCATTAACCAACCCCAGCTCTTTCCTCTGGCTTCTCACTGTATGTTTTAAATGAATTTAATAAACTGTGTGCTTCAAACATCTTCATTTGGTCTGTGAGTCTTTCTGTTTGGTGGTCTCTGGGACAGCCTTTCCAGCAACATACCTGGGGGCTACTATTTGATCAAGGGGGGTCTCCCATGGAAAGATCTCAGCTCAGATGTCACCTCCTTCCATCCCAGGCGAGAGAGGAACTCAGAGGGAGGCGTGGCTCATGCCAGCATCACTGGGTTTTTTTTTCCCAGCATGGCTAGGGCAGAGTGGGAAGCCCTTTCCTCCCAGCCACAGTACGTGGAGCCACAGAGTCGGGATTCATGGCAAATTAGGCTGCTGATTTGTACGTTAAACAAGGTTAATTCCATCCATTAGGCAAAGATGCTTTCAAAGCGCCTGGCACTAGAGCGAGAAGCAATTAGTGTCTTTGTATTAGTGGATGTGGGCATGGAGCCAGGATGTTAGGGGAGGGGGATGAAATTTATACACTCTTTATGATATCATCAAAAGTAAATGAATTATGGAAACAAAAGAGCCAATCTGAGGCTGCCAGGGCTAATTACCGGGTAGGACAGAAAGTTCACAACGAAGGAGGGAAGAACGATCCTAGAAGCACGAGAGTGCCGACCAGCTTGGTCCACAGGTGTCTCTAGATGAGACTGTGGCTTCCACAGCTCCATCTCCGGATTCAGGGAAAAAAGCTCTGATTTTGCTTCAAATAAAGAGGTCGGATCGTGAGGGGTGATTTCACTTGTCTTGTTGTCTTGGGTTTTGGCTTTTAATTTTCTTCGTGGTCTGAGCCTTCACAGTGCTGGACAAGTTGGTGGACTTGATGCAGAGGGTACTACAGACTTGTTGGACATAGTTAACTCACAAAGCCCCAGAGCCTGCTGCTTTGTGTACTGACGATGGTAATCATAATACATCCCATCTGCAAAGAGCGCAAGCTCTTTCTCATGCCCTGGGGGATGCAGTCTCGAGGGGGCCACAGAGCCAGCCTGGGGATACGTGGGGGCAGTGGGCTCACCCTGATTGGAAGAGGTGACATGTGGGTGCCATATACATGCGGGTGACATTCAAGAACACCGGCTTACCCAGGGAAAGCTATTTCCAGTTCAATTTTCTTCCAATTCTTCAAATTAGATCAAGGGAAAGAGTTCGGCAAGGTGCTAGCCTGTCTTTAATTTCTCTCTTAGCAATGGCTAACCCTCTTTTTAACAGAAGTCTGGCAGGCAACCATATCAAGCTAGAATTTACTAAGAAGTTTTATGTGTTTTGATGTATCTATTTGTACAATTACCTTCTGTTAATGTCAAATGATCATGGTTTTCCATCTACGGTAATGCTGCAAAGTTGTAAAAATAGAAAATTGATTTTTAAAATGATCAAGTATATAATTTTATAAATGATCATACAGTATAATGAAATTGATACTTGAATAACCAATGTCTGAAAAATACCAGTGAAAGGGAAGGAACACTGCCTGGAGGGATTAGGAGAATAGATTCTTAGGTGCTGTTCCATTGCTGTGTGACCTTGGGCAAGTCTCATAACCTCTCTGTGCCTCAGTTTCCAACTGGACAATCCAATACAATGCCAGTTGGACAAAATGTTCTCTCAGAGACCAACAGGCCATGTTACAATCCTTTCTATCCCCACAGCTGAGGTGAGGAAACTGAGGCTCAGAAAAGGTGAGAGGCACTCAGGGTGGCCAGAATGCCAGCACTAGGCCTGGCACATAGTAGGTGGGGCACAAGCTGGCCCCACCTCCCTTTCCTCTCTCCCTCCCCCACCCCAATCTTGCCAGAAATAACCCTGACTGCATTTCCCACTGACGGAAGAACTACAAACACCAACAAGTGAAAAATCAAGTGCAGCGTCAGTGAAACAGCCACTAGTTTGAAAAATATCTTGTCCCTGTTATAGCTGATTGCTTGGAAAGCAAGAGAGGTGTGTCACCCACAGAAAACATCTGGTAAATGTTACCACCGGTTTTCTAAAAGCATTTGGTAACAGTAACTGGCTGTTTTTAAAATAATTGGCTGTGTTGTAGGCAGAGGGAAAAAGAAGTCAGGAGAATATATAGAGAAAACAGATAACACTGGTCAGGAAATGCCAGAGGAATTGGGATGACTCTCTATATGTTCATCAGAAGCATGTATTATGTTTTGTAATCTGACGGGGGGAAAACCAACAAAGATATATATTTTTTATATTTTAAATCAATATCATATACTGATGCAAGGGGAGGGGGAGGGAATGATGCAGTATCTTTAATAGGGATTATAAATTCAAATATTTATGAGGTCCAGATAGAAATGTACTTAATAAAGCACCAATCAGTGAAGCAGACAGATAGGAACTGGGGGAAGTAAGGGGGACTGGTGGACCCCAGACAATTGCAACAGCATGTGTGGACCCAGAGATGTCAGATGGTCCAATCATTAAAAAAAAAAATGGAAATCCAAATCTTAATGTGGAACACTTCTCTTATTGGTAGCTTATTTCTTAAAGATTCTATGTAAGTTAAACAAACTGAACAGAGAGCTGCCAGATTGAAGTCTCTGCTCTAATACCTAGAAAATCCATCCAGAGGCTCCACTTCCTTGGGTCCCTGGGGGAGTGAAGAAACATGGCACCATCACTCCATGGACTTTTCTGCTCTGGCAGATAGTGGGGCGGGGGTAGGGGAATCTCAGCACCTACTTCAGATACCCCCTCCTCTGGGCCCTTACAGTTCCAGGTTTGCCATTCTCCAGAATAGCCGTTTTCAGCCTGGAATTCAGAGTAGAATTGGCCTGCTCTCTTTGCCCTCCTGCGCTGTGAGTGCCATGATGGCTGGGCCCTGGGGGCTTATCTTGGTTTCCTGGCACCTGCACTGGTTCAGTGGGTATGCAGTGAAGTTCTGCTGAATTCATGAGGATGAAGAAAGAGAATACATGAGTTACTTAAGGGGGACTTAACTGAACTTAGATTAATGCAGTGGATGAAGGGCAAGAAATCACAGAATAGTGGCTGTGTCTGTTTCCGTGGCCTGGCCACATGTCTTTACTAACCAGCCTGCTTGGTGTTTCACCTTGGAAGGCCTCTAGACAAGCATTTTCCTAAAAGTGGTTTGAGAATGTTACGTAGAAAAAAGGGACTCATGCTCAAAGATGTTTTGAAAATCTTGGGTTTAGCTTTTTAAAAAATGTACTTTTTAAATTGCAGGACTCCTCAGAGCCTTTAAATGCTAATGATTTTCCAAACTCCTTTCACTCTTTTGACTGAGGAATAACTTACTCTGACAAGTGTTCCAGGGTAAACAATTTCAGAAATGCTGTTCTAGGAAATTAAAGTTTATTTTTTTTAAATTATATCCATTTAATGGGTATGAAGTGGTATCTCATTGTAATTTTGATTTGCAATTCCCTGTTGGTTAGTGGTTGAGTATCTTTTCATGGACTTATTGGCCATCTGTATACAGTATCTATTTTGGAGAAATGTCTATTCTATTCCTTTGCCCATATTTGAGTTGGGTTGTTTGGGTTTTTTTGTTTTTGTTTTTGTTGAGTTGTAGGAGGTCTTTACATACTCTGGATATTAATTCTTTATCAGATATAATTTGCAATTGTTTCTTCCATTCTGTAGTTGTCTTTTCATATTCTTGGTAGTGTCCATTGATGTACAAATTTTTTTTTTTACATTTTGAATGAAGAAGTCCAGTTTATCTATTTTTTTCCTCTTGTTGCCTTTACTTTCAGTGTCATATCCAAGAAATCATTGCCAAATCTGATGTCATGAAGATTTTCCCCGTGTCTTCTTCCAAGAGTATTAGCTCCTACGTTTAGATCTCTGATCCATTTGAATTAAATTTTACATCCAGTGTGAGGTAAGGTCTAACTTCAGTCTTTTGGATGTGGTTATTCAGTTTTCCCAACACCATTTGTTGAGAGACTGTTTTTCCCCATTGTGTGTATTTGGCACCCTTGTTGAAAATTTGTTGACCATCCATGTGAGGGTACTATTGATTTTTGAGACATTAGAGCATAACAGGCACGGTGCTAGGTGTTTTCATAGGTGTTAATGTGTCCAAGGTCGCACAAGGGGCAGGACCAGAACTCAGATAAAAATGACAATGATGAAGCAATAAAAACTAACAGCCATTTGGCACCTGCTCTGTGCCAGATTTACTGCCAAGAGCTCTTACTTGCATGTTCTCACTGAATCTTCCTGACAGCCCTATTATCTTCTTCATGTTACAGATAAGAAAACAACTCTCCAAGAAATAAAGCAACTTGTCCAAGGTCACACCACAGGTAGGCAGAAGCTGATTTCCAAGCTCACCCTAGTATCCACTGGGCTGTCCTGTCTTGGACTTACACTTCCCCGCTCCCAGCCAGTGTTGGGCCATATAATGGTGATAAATCAGAACACCACGGTTTCCATTTTTGTACAAACCCACTGAAGTCTCAGCAGGACCAGCTCCATAATTTGCAGGGTCCAGTGCAAAATAAAAATGCAGGTGCCTTGTTCAAAAAGGAGAGAAAGAGCTTTTCCCTTTCTTCCAAGATCTCTCTCTTAAGTTATCATGATGACTTTAATTTGCTACTTAATGCCATGTTCCCTTGGTCATGGGGATACTTGCAGGGTGAGGGCAGACCCTCAGAGATGCCAGGAGCTCTGCCCCACAGCTCATCCAATGGGGTACAAGCACCCAATCCCAGCCCCCTCTACTTCTGTTTCCAGGCCCCTGCCAGGCACAGAGGGTGGCCTGAGTCACTGGGTGGAGTAGAGAAGTAACCGACTGAGAATCTGTCCCCAAGGGGCAACGGGAGAGGTGGGACCAGGTCTGAGCTGAGACTCCACGTCTCCAGTGCATGCTCCATTGTCTCATCAGATTTCACCTACAAAAAAACAAAGATAAAATTATTGAGAATTGCGAGGCGGTGGCCACAGAGCATTAAACCCTCAGGACAGGGCCCTGTGTGACTGGGCTTGTTACACACCCACGAAGCTGACCCTGAGTCCCATAAACACGGAGTCTGTTTCTTTAGTAGAAAAATGGAAAGTGAGATTCATCCATCTCTCTCCCCTCCATGTTTCATGGAAGCCTGATTCTCCCCTGCTCTGATCCCACCACCTCCAGAAGCCGTGGGGTCAACAGGGAGGGGTGCCACGGGTTGGGAATAAACAGTCACAAGCCTGCCCTGTGCAATGAGTGACACTCACACCTCCTCACATGACCTTCTCAATAGTTCCTGAGGGCTCCGTAGAAAGTATTACCGTGGGAATACTTCCAACTTGGGATCCAAAGATACTTAGCGCATCCCACCTCCAGGAGCCACGCAGGACCAGGATGTAAGTGGAAAATCAAAGCTGTTTTCTTCCACTTAACTAAAAACTAAGACCCTGATTATCTGCCTTTGGGGATAAGAGCCCCCTAACCAAAATCAGCTGTGGAAACTTCATCTCCCTAAACAAGCAGGGGGCTGGGGATCCAGCAGACGTGTGGCATCAGCCTGTGGCCAGGAGCTGGAGTACTGACTTTCTTCTCTCTCCCAGAAAACACGTAGTAGTGGGGAGGGCTCCAGACCCACGTTGGAAGCCCCAACTAGCTGTGTACACTTCGCTCCCCACTTCCCCCCTCGAAGCCTCAGTTTTTCCTTTCAAAACGGGCTGACAGGGAATTCCCTTGTGGGCTAGTGGTTAGGACTCGGCACTTTCACTGCTGTGGCCCCCGTTCAAGCCCTAGTCAGGGAACTAAGATCCCGCAAGCCACCCGGCACAGCCAAGAAAAAGAAAATGGGCTGACAATCTTCACCACAGAGGTTTCCTGTGACTTTCTGAAAGGAAAATTGTTTAGAAGGTGTTACTTATGACATACACGTTTGTTATTACGATTATTCTACTTCATGTAGCAAAGACTGAACCAGCACAGCTCTAGGCACAGCAGTCGAGAGGGAGAACACAGATGAATCGGATGTCGCCAGGTCCTCACACCCGCAATGTCCCGGAGGCCCTGGGGAGACACAGAGTGAGCTTGGGCTCTAGAAGCAAAACCCAGCTCATCATCGGATTTACAGTACACACGTGTGCCATCCCTATCATCCGGACAGGAAGCTGAAGCTTCGAGAAGGTAAGTGAGTTTTCTAAAATCAAACGGCCAAGTGAGAACTCACAGGGCTTATCTTGTATGTGTGATCTCGGGGAGTCGCTCTATCTCTGTGTAAGATGGGATGCAGAGAGGAGCCTGCAGGAACTATTGAGAAGGTCACATGAGGAGGTGTGAGTGTCACTCTTTGCACAGGGCAGGCTTGTGACTGTTTATTCCCAGCCGACGCCACCCCTCCCTGATGACCCTGCCTCCGACCACCTGTGACTTGACAGAAAGTGCACAAGCTGGCTTTGCAGACGTCACCCCAGCCTCCATGCAAAGAGAAGTTGGGTCGAGGTGGGCATTCTCCATGACAACACGGTTGCTTTCTCTCCACTTTCTATTTAAATTAACTTGAGATAAGCCTGTCCCTCCGTTAGGCTGTCAACTGTGGGTTTCAACACCTTGATGTGAATTATCTTTTATCCCCTCCGTGTTCCAAGACCGGTTTCCTTCCTTCTTGCTTCCCATCCACTCATGCAACCGACTAACAACCCTGCTCTGGACACTAGGGGTGCTCATGGAATGATGATGACGATGGTGAAGATGAGTATAAATCATAATAAGATGAAGATGGAAGAGGTGGAGAAGGAAAAGATGGGGGTGCGGAAGAGGAGGGGGAGAAGAATAGTTAGCATTTATTGATTAATTTATAGTTAACATTTATTGCCTACTTCATGCAATATTTGGCACATTTTTTCCCAGTCAATCCTCCTTGAACTCTGTAACACGCATATTATTATCTTCATTTTACAGATGAGGAAACTGAGGGTCAGAGAAGCCAAGTTTCTGCAGTAAATAGCATCTGACTTGAGATTTGGAGCCAGGTGTGTCTGATTCTAAAGACATGCCCTCTTCACCACGAGTCTCCAGAGACAGCACTAAATGGAGACTGTGGTGGTGTGTGAAAAAGCACAGTACCTGGTACCCAGTAGGTGCTCAATAAATGCCTTGAATTGAATTGTATTAAGTTGGTTTTAAACCGGCATCTGAGATGGCTGAGTTAGAGGGACTCAGCCAGACCTGTCCGACTTCCGTCTGGGAGCCCAGGGCTTGTGAGAAGAGGGACAGGTGGGCCCTGCAGCCCCCAGACCCAGCGAGAGGGCAGCTCCCAAACTCCCGCCTGGACAGAGCACCCTTTGTGTATTGTGCCTTCGCATCCTACCCAGTCATTAGCATTGGCAGCTTCATATTGAGCTTTTGTTTTCATAATTCATTTGCCTACGATGACATAATGAAAGGAATATTGATTCAATCCCGGCTCCTCTTGGCCAGAGGCCCACATCAACCAATAAAAAAGAATTGCTAATTGCAGAGTGCGCTTACCCAGCTGAGGCATTAGAGCAGCCGTTTTGATAGTAGGCGGAGGGCAAGCAGTTCAGCTGCTGGACTCCCTCATACCCACCCAGCCCGGTCCAGGCACCGTGTGCCTTCCCGGGCTCAGGGCCCCATTCTCCTGTGAGGCCAAATCCAGCCTCTTCATTGTATCAGCAAGAAGAGCCAGAGGGGCCACCAGGGTGGAGCCCTGGGAAGGAAAATCCTCCACAGGCCTGTTGACAGATGTGGTATCAAATGAATTGTTCTCTGCTTAGACACGACTTTGATATTTATTGGTTCAAATTGCTCAGCTGACTCAGTGTTGCATAAGTCTCCACGGTCCGTTTTAATCTTGATGTTTGGGGAAGCCACACTGATTTGGGTAATAACGGGGTTTACCTGGGATCAAAATGAAAAAGAAGGTGGGGATCTGGAATTATTAGAGTGGGGCAATGTATATTTTTTGTGTAATCTGGAAAGGCGATTTATGAGGCCGATAAAAATGATGATATACCTGAGCGGAGCCAAGATGGATTAGCTGCAACAGAGCTTTCTTTGCAGGAAATGAAGGAGGCGGGCAGGGGGGCTATTTATTAGACAAATAATTGTTCAGGATCCATCTTTTTTTTCCACTGCTCTTCTGAAATTACTGAGATAAGACACATCGGTATATAGACCATAGTCCTCCTTAGGTTACTATTCATTAGGATTTCTGTTTCCGGAGGGTGGGATTTGTGTAATTAAGACCAGAAAGGATGACTGGGGGTTGGGAACGGAATACCCCAACCCCCATGCCTGCTCTATCTTTAGAATCAAAGCGCAGCCCCAGCCGATTTAGTTAAACTTGGCCGGAACAAGGATTCTCAGTTCCATGAGGAAGCTTATATAACTTCCTGGGAGGTCTCCCCCTACCAATGCACATTTGCTGACCCAACTGTAAATGAATCAGAAACATTTAGATGCCATCTCTCTGAACTGGTGGTTCATAATCACAGAGGAAAATAGTAGGAGAAAAAGCACCCAAGTGTTTGTTGAACTCAAGGTGGGAAGACAGTTATGAGAAATGTTGAGTTGACCTATACTTCTTCGCCCTCTTCCTCAATAATGTTCCTCATCTCCTCAACCCCAGAAGTGCCCACCAAGCAATGCCCCCCACCCCAGGCCCCCCCTGCCCCTGGTGGGACACAGAATACCAGTGACAAATGAGTCAGCATCCACGAGATTCATGCTGAGCCACCCCGATCCCACACATGAGCATCCACCAGTGAATACCTTATCTGCGACAATATGAACTTGGCATTTTGCTCATCCTCCACATCTACCTTGACAGGGAGACTACAGCCCTCCTTCCTCATGAGCCCAAATGTGGTCCAGGAAGATTGGACAGAATTCTCCCAGCAGCCACATTGGCCCATCAGAGTTGGCCCTTGAGAAAAACCCGCCCCGGCTGGAAGTCATCAGATGCCTCTCTGGTACCCGGTACATGCTCCTGGCACTGTGTCAGACACTTGGCATCTTTGTTCTATCCACCACCCACACGACCCCTGGGGTCAAGATTTACCCTGTTCTGTAGGTGAGGAAACTGAAGCACAAAGAGGTAAAATAACTTGCTCAAGGTCACGCAGGCAGTAAATGGTGGAGCTGGAATTTGAGTGCAAGTCTGACGTTGGTTTCAGTTCTCAGGTACCCCCAGGTGGCTCGGACCAGCTTGAGTCAGAGCGGGTGCTGCAGGATGATCAACCCTCTGTAAGGAAGGAAGAGAAAGAAATATTTTGAAAATTATGCTCACTGACCCACTAAAACACCCATGTGATGAATGTAATTCATGTACATATTCATCATCTAGGTACAAATAGCCTTATAAGTTACCTGGCAAGGGAGAAAAGCCGTGGGAACCACCTTCATCTGAATCAGTCAGTGGGGTTTTGAGGCTCTCCCCCCGATCAAAAGCTTTACCAGGGTCCCTGATAGATTGCTCCTAGGCCTGTGGTGCTGGATGGATGGAGATACATTAGATCTGAGGTGTAGCCCATCTCTGCTTCCAAAGGGAAAATAAAAGAAGGTACATGTATTTATGCCTATGGTTGTAAAAAGGCAACAGAACTATTACAAAAAAACAAACAAACGTATAATCTTCTACCTACGAACAAGGGAAGTATTGCAGGCACATAGAACTTCTACAAAATGAAATGCAAAAGGCTTTGTTCCCTTGGAAGCAAAATAATTTATCTGTTTATTTACGTACTTATTTTATTGTGATGTTGTGAATCAAAACGAGAGAGAGAGGGAGAGAGGACAGTAGGACAGTTAGAATATCTATGCATTGAGATAATGTATATGAACACCCTACGTGCTGTGCCTGACACCCTATGAATGTTAAGTGAGAGATTCATGCCCTGGATAGATGTTTATTGAGTGTTTACTACCCAGTAGGCTCAGTGCAAGGCTCTGAGAGAGACAGCGGTCACAAGACACATTCCCTGTGCTCAGAGAGGGAGGGAGAGTTTGGAGACACACAGAAGCACATAAGCAAAGGCCCAGAAGCAACTGAGGGCAAGCCTTTCCACCGGGCCAGTGGGGAGCTGTTGTGCAAGGGGGCTTAGTAAGAGCTGGGCAAGTCCAAGTGGGACAGCTTTTCAAGACACAGTGTGGAGTTAGATGCTTTCCTGAAGGCCACAGAGCTTCTGAAGGTTTAAGCTGGAGGTGACACAATCAGATCCTGTTAGCTGAAATGGGGAGGTTGGATTGGAAGGGGACAAGTGTGGAGGTAGAGGAATGGGTGGGAACCCAGATAAGAGACGACAGCTTGAACTAGGGCAGAGTAATGCAGGGAGGCTCGTAGCTATTGTAATGACCCCTTAGAGCAACTTATACTCCATTCAGTTTGCACTGTGCTTTCAAACAAATGATTTTATTTCTGTGTTACCTTTATAAAGAAAGGACCACTGTGCCTCACCTGCTAACAAGGAAGTCAGGGCTCAGAGGGTTAAGTCCCAGGGTTCAGAACTGAGTCAGGTTTCAGGTCCACATCATTTTACTCCCATTTGAGGTTCATGTAACTCAGCAGTGAAGCGATTGCTGTGACAAACTGGTACCTCCATGAATGATCTGCCTGTGAAGGAGGGAAATTATATCTCGGGAAAGCGAGTTCATCAGCCTTTCCATTCTTCTCTTTTGCTGGTCATCACGATGATTCCTTGAGGTTTTATTGTCCCCACCTTTCAGATGAAAAACCTAAGTGATCAGAGAGGTTAAGCATCTTGCCCAAGCTCACAGAGAGCAAGAGAGTCAGACCCGGGACTCAAACCAAGATCTTTTGACTCCAAGTTCAAGTCTGTGTCTTTATGTGATTCTAGGAATCAAGAATTTGACAGTAAAGAAAGTAAAACAAGAAAGAAAGAAAGAAAGAAAGAAAAGAAAGAAAGAAAGAAAGAAAGAAAGAAAGAAAGAAAGAAAGGAAGGAAGGAAGGAAGGAAGGAAGGAAGGAAGGAAGGAAGGAAGAAAGAAAGAAAGAAAGGAAGGAAGGAAGGAAGGAAGGAAGGAAGGAAGGAAGGAAGGAAGGAAGAAAGAAAGAAAGAGAAAGAAAGAAAGAAAGAAAAGATGGATACATTTATAAAACTCACATTTCTTTCGCTGTGATAAATCTGCCACAATAAGCTTAACGGGGTCACAGGTGTGTATGTATCCAATACACATTTACCGACTACTTACTATGTGCCAAGCACTGAGTTAAGTTCCTAGACATAAAACATCTCTGTCTGATCATCCATTAACTCTTTAAAAGATAAACATTGATTATGTGTCATCTGAAGGCCAGAGTTATCATTTACTCACCCTCACCGTGCCAGGATGTCATTCGAATTAAACTTTCGAAAGGGGTGGGAGTTGGCCAGGTCGAGGGACATCCAGGCAGAGGACAGAGCACATGAGAAGGTGTTGCATAAAGTGGTGTGATGGTGTCTGCAGGTATCGGGGAGCAGTGCAGAAACATAGTCAGAGGGCAGAGGTCGGCTCCTCTGGGGAAGGGTTGGTCCAGGAGGCAAGAAAGTTTGGCCTGGATTGCTTTTCCTGATTCAACCTTAAAGCTATTTTCTCTTTGCTCTATGCCACGACCTCCAAACTGAAATGCAGTTAGCTGGTGATATCCAAAAGTGAAGCAGGAGGTGGGGATGGGATTGGTTGGGAAAGGCCATGAGGGGAGATGATAAACGTTCTGCATCTTGTAGGGCTTTGAGTTCATGGCTGTGTGCATTCAACACTTATAGCATAGTATACCTAAGATCTGTGCATTTCACTCTATACATAAACCTTATCTCAACAAAAGGAACCATAAACAAATATTGAACTCTAGTTAATGATATGCACATTGAAGTGTTTAGAGGTGACATATGAGACCTCAGCTCAGCTCATCCCTTAATGGAGATAAACCCTAACTCCATGGGGCTCAGCCAGGCCTTCAAGGGCTGACCATGGGCATGGCTGTGGAAGCAAGCATCCTGGACCCTCCTTCCTCCCCCTGCACAGAAAGGACTTGGATGGACAGTGTCTCAAAGGGCAGTTGGATGACGCTAACAATAGGAAGAGTGGGTTAAGGCATTTGCACCATGCAAACAAGTGGTACCACCCAAAATATCGGAATCAAACTCACGAGGTGCCTTCTGTGAGGCTGTAAAAAGGTGGAGAAGAAGGCTGGGAGGGTCAGAGACACTCAGGTCATGGCAGGCTGCTTTTTCTCACACTGAGTTGGCAGACTTTATGGCCCACTGTGGCCATGGGAGCTCGAGACTGCTTTAGCCCCTTCTCCAGCAGTTTCCAGAAAGCCAATAACAGCGATAGCTGCCATTTATTAAGCACTCACTGTATGCTAGGCTTCACTTCAGCCTGCTGATCTCGGCTTTATTTTTAGCCCCATTTTACAGATGAGCAAAAAGAGGCTCCAGGAGGTGAGGTGCCTTCCCAAAGCCTCACTGCTAGGGAAAGTGTCCTGGGCACAAAGCACATTCTCTAAATCGGCTTTTTTTTTCATGGCAGAAGTAGGACACTGGTGGTCCTCATGCTAAATCATTTACACATATGATTTGCTTGACAATTTGGTATGAATTGTTGACACAAAAATCAGAAGACTTCACATACAAATGGGAGGATCTGGCATCACTGAACCTATAATCACCCATAACAATAACAACCGAGTAAGAGACACCCACAGCACAGTCCCCAGTGCTCCCTGCTGTCTTATCCCTAGCTTCCTAATTCACTTTTCTTCCCAACATTATGAAGCCATGAACAAGAATTCATATGTCAAATCTTTTTGTTTTAAAGCTTGGCAACTATTTAAAATTAAAATTAAAACAACAACAACAACACTGCAAGGCAAAATAGACAATGTCTGTAGGATAGGCACAGCCTGTGGGCCATCAGTGTTCACCTCTTTTCATTTTGTAAACTTGATACAATTTGTAATTACATGTCCACTGGAATGTTGCCTCGCTTATTGTGAGCGCCCCATTATATTTAAAGGGACCACAACTCCTAATTTTAATGTCTTTGTTGACAATATTCATTGTGGAGTCTTGGTCAACTCTATGCCTTTGGGTCCCCAGGTGTAAAAAAAAGATTAGACTAGGCTGGTCTTTCCAAATTTCCCTGATCAAAATGCTCAAAGGGGCACAGAAAAGGAGCCACAAATGGCTCTTAAATATGTGAACAGATGCTCAGGCTTCATTCATCCTGAAGAAATGTGCATTAACCTGAGGTGGAGATATTTAAAGGTGATGACGTGGAGGATGTGAAGAAAGCATTGCTCTCATCTACAGCCGGTGGTGTGCACACTGCTACAGCCTCTCAGAGGCAATATGACAATGCCCATTCAAATGACAAAGGTGCAAACTATTGACTCAGGCCACTTCTAGAAATGTTTCCTAATCGTGTATGTACGAAGTTACTTATTTCAGCATTGGTTACATTAGCAGATTAGAAGCAACCTAAGTGTCCATCAACAGGGGACTGATTAAATATGCTATAGTTCATCTATACAGTAGATTACTATGCAGCCATTAAAAAAAAGGAGGATGGACTTTATCCAGCGGTGTGCTGGAATGTATAACAACCAGTTCTCCAACTGGGAGCAGAGACTGGGGGATAGCCAGATTGTAGCATTAGTCCATGGGGTAAATACCACCATGGCCATTTTCAAGCTTCTGCTGACATGGGGTTATTGAAATTGGGCTTGAGAAGAGATCCACCCCTGTTGGCTCCAGCACATTACTGCCTTTATTAACTGATATAAAAAGATCTCCAAGATGCATTAAATGAAAAAAAAGGAAGATACAGAACAGCATATAGTATGCTATCATTTATGTAAGAAAAAAGAAGAGAGGATTATTTATATAAAAATAGAGAGGAGAGGATAAAGAATATAACATATACATATATACATACTGGCTTGTACATCACAGATTTCTCTGGAAGAATGCACACACATATACACACAGCAGACCATTAACTTTGGTGGTGATGGGAGCAGGAGCCAAGTGACTGGGGGACACAGTGGATGCAAACTCTTTATTACCACCCATTTATACCATGTCAATTATCGGTGACTCAGTGATGTGAGTGTCTTACATATCCAAAGCATTTAAGTTAAAAATGTCACGGGTCACCAGGAAGATTTATTGACACTTATTCCCTGGACTCTCTGGGGAAGAGTCTGATCTGGTATCCTTTCCGAAAAGTAGGCATATACGTGTGGCACTGCCTAGCCCAACCTTTCCATTTTATGGGGACTGGAAGCCATGGGTCACAGAGGAAGGCCTCGCCTCAGGGCACCCAGGGAGTCAGGGGTGAAGGAAGAGCACCCCTAACCCAGGGGCAGCCCTCAGAGGCCAAGACTGAGACCCAGGGAGAGATGTGATGTGCCTGGGCCCTCACGGCCACAGCCCAGGAGAATTCTACCCAACATACACAAGAGTGCACCACATTCTGTTCTGCCTTCTTGTTCTCCAACCCACATCCTGAACAACCAGGCTCAAACCCACTGGTCAATGTTAATCAGCATCTTATTCTCAGATGACAATGCTGGCCCAGATGACATGGGGCAGGGCACAAGACAGATCCCTTTTTGTTAGCTCTGGCACATAAAGTATCATCTATTACCTTCCCAGAACTCATCACCAGCTGCTATTTCAGGAAGAAGAGAGGTGGGTGTGGGGAGGGGCAGTGAGGGGAAAGAAAGAAAGAAAGAAAGAAAGAAGGGCCACTTCTCCCCAAGCGTTTTGCCAGTAACATCTGATACGCTTGGCTGCAACTCGGTCTCTCCGCGTCACCTGTGTCACTGTACCTGCCTTTTACACACACAGTTAACTGTGTGTTTTCAAACATGGCACGTCATGCCTCCATAGGAAACCACCAACTTAGTCCCGAGACAAAGTGAATCAAGTTCTTCGCGTGTTCGTTTCACTTCGATTAACACGAAGACTGGCGTATATCAGAGGTGCAAATCTCCGAGCGTTATGTGACCACAAACAGGGATGCAGCAGAATGTACACCCTGAATTATGTCTTTAAGTGCTCATTGGAGACTCTTGTAATCATGTTTTATTACTGGTCTCCTCCCCAGCATAATGAACTTTGATGAAATAATGAAACAGCCCTGGCGCCTGAGCAGTCGGGCTGGCGGCCTCACCAGCTAAGACCTCCCATGAGTACAATCGCTCGAGCTGGGCGCCCAGCTCCGGTGGCAGCACCGGGGCGGAAAAGCTGGCACTCCGCCCTCCGTTCCCCGCCTCCCGCCTGCTGGGCCTGCCCCCTGAGTCGCAGAAATGCCAAGGCCAATTGGAAATGGGGAACGGGCCAGGAAAGCTGGGGCTCACGGAGCCAGAGAACAGGAGTGCAGGGTAGGAGGTGGGCGCCTTCCATCACCTCCTTCTGTGCAGATGGAGAAACTGAGGCCCGGAGAGGGGAAATGACCCCACCAAGTTCACAGGGTGGAAGAGGAGGGATTAGAAGACAGATTTCCCGTCTCCTAATCCAATGTGTTTCCTCAGCTCCTGCAGGGTTCTCTTAACCAGTGATTCCCCAGCCCCACAGAAGCTTTGAGATCTGGGATTCTGTCCTACCCTACTCAGAAGTAGGGTCCTATCCCCGAGATAACCGATTTGGGAGGCCTATTGGTAAAGCCAGGTGTCTGTGCTTCCCCAGTAATTCTGAAGGTTGGCCAGATGCGGGGGGTGGGGGGGGAGGGCGAGGGCGATTCAGAGGTGATAGGAGATTTGAAGTCCTTGCCAAGTGAAGATGGCTAGTTCTTGCAACTTCAGGTGCAGCCACGTCCCTGCAGCATCACCTGGGACATCTGGGATCAGACTCTGCATTTTAGCACGACCTCCTCCGGTTTGAGAAGCACTGCTGTATGCCCTCTGTGCAGCCCAGAGTATGGGCTGAAGATCGGACCCCATCATTATAGAGAAACAAGGCCGTTTCTGGGTCATAACAACATCAGCTACGGCCCAGATGCCGGGCCCCGCAGGGAGTTCAGATTATCCCCATTTTACAGATGAGGGAAGTGAAGCTGGTCTTCCAAGGTAATTTTCTTTTTCTTTTGACCTTCTAACCCCTTCCCTATTGCCTGTGTGTGTATAGGAGGAGGGGGTGGCTCATGCGAATTCTCACTGTAAACTACTGTGTTTTCCAGAGATGTGTTTAGAGGCTTTTCAAGGAGAACCCTAAGCCCCTTTGGTATCAATGGAATGAACTTATTCTTTCAAAAGCACGAGTAGGTAGTTGGAGGTGTTGAAAACTCCTTAGGAAAGAAACCTCATTTCTTTGTGTTATATCATCTATACCTTGATTTTAAATGCACTATAAGCAGTGTGATGAGTTTATATGTGAGGTGATCATTTTTACTTTTTAAATAACTTTACTGAAGCACATTTTACATAGCATGTAATTCACTCATCCCAAGTGTATAATCCAATGATGTTCTAGTAAATCTCCAAACTTGTGCCCTACCACCATAAATCGGTTTTAGGACATTTTCCTCACCCCAATAATATCCCTCATGCATATTTACTGTTAGTCCCTCATGCCCACCCCAGGCAGCCCCAATTTTGCCTTCTATCTCTATAGGTTTGTTTTTTTCCGGACACCCATATTAATGGAGTGGTCTCTTGTATCTGGCTTTTTTCACTGAGACTAATGTTTCTGAGATTCAGCCATGCCGTCGCATGCAGCCACAGCCAATTCTTTTTGATTCCTGAATAGCGTTCCACTGTATGGATGTACTACATTTTTGTCTATCGTTATATATGAGTTAATTGTGTCTACAGCCAGGGGAAGATAGTTAACATTCAAAGGACCTTCATCAGGAGTCAAGGCTCCACAGGCACCTCAAATATTCTGATGTAAATCTGCACCAGATGGTTGGTTGTATGGGATACAGGATATTAAGGGTCATTTTCCTTTAGTGAAACACTGCTCAAGAAATGTGGTGGTCTGGCAGACTCACAGGCATAGCAGTCCTCTCTGTCCAGTGCTTCTTCTTTTAAGTATGGTCTCTGTTTCCTAGCTCCGCTGGATGATTGGCTAAGTATGCCAGGAGGGTGTGCAGCACCCAGGATGGAGTGAGCCTGTTCTGAAATGTACCTGTCAGGACACCAAGGACAGAGAATCAAGACCTCACTATTTGTATAGGAACTGATTCTCATGTGCATCTGTTGTCAGGTGACATTTTTTTCCCTTACTTGCTAAGACATGATATTCATGTCACAAAACTCAACCTGAGACTTGCTTCCATTATACCATACAATCCAGTAGTGAAGCTGTGAGGATGGAGGGGAGAATCCACAGCTCTCACCTCCCCAACCTGCCCCACAAAAGAAACTTGACAGCCAGTCACATGAGCTTAGACCATTTTGCCACACTTGCAAGATTATTTACCGAGTGCCTGGGTACTGGGCTGTTGGGCTGTACCCCACAGGCTGGCAAGTTTTGTAGTTGCCCGGCCTCGAGACCAAACAAATAGCCCGGAGGCAGTGACAGGAGACATCAGTGGTTTATCGGACAGGGGATCTTACACAAAGGGTCCTGGAGTGACACCCCAGGACATGGCAGCAGTATTTGCTACTCGGGGGAAGGAGGCTACCGTTTATAGGGGAGATTGATGTCAAGTGGACTCACCAGTGATCGGGGACTAATTAAACCTTATAATTTAGAGGACTGGATAGTCATGTGAGTGAAGCAGGACCTGGTTGGGCAGGGGATGTACAAAGAGCAAGAGAGCAGCCATCTTGAATGGCCTGGCCATATATGGGTGCTGGATATCAGGGTGTGGGAGACATTACCGTCACCAGCCCCTGAAGTTTGGCATGGACAGGTAACCGGTCCTGGCTGGTAAGAAGGGAGCAGACGTGTCGCTTCTAGTCCACAGCATTACTGCCAGTCTCAAGACTTCACCCCTCCTGCAGGGAGCCCTGAAGCCTGAGCTGAGAAGCCCCCTAAGATGAAGAAACATCCATCAGCCTGGGTGCCTGAATGATTACCCTGAGCAGAGCCCATGCCCACCTGTGGTGGCCATGCAGCTCAAGCAACAGAGAAACTTTATTGCTTTAAATCACTGGAACTGAGAGTTGTATGTTATTGCAGGCTAATCTAGCCTGTCCCAGTGGGCTGCAAAGATAAGCATGCTCAAGCATGGTCCTTAGACTCAAGAAGCTGGCGCTGAGGTGAGGAAGTCAGGAGTTCTTCGGCCCGTTAAAAGAAAAAATGGAGAATCGCAAACTATGATAAATGTATGGTGAGTTCAGAATATACCTGGAAGGCCCTGAAGCTTGTTGAGGGGAGTCAGAGAAAAAGAAAATGTGAGCAAAAACTCTCCAAATGAGATTCAGCTTCTCCACCTGGGGTAACACGAGTGTGATGACCCAGGAGCTCAGAGGTCTTGCTAGGTGTTCACTGAAGCTGGCAGTGTCCCTGTGAGGCGTGAAGACCAGTCACTGCACACCTCTGCCCCTCCCCACCCCCAGGTGAGGAAACCAGGGCAGCAGGAAGGGCCATGTCCAGCCTGGAGCTGGTGCTTAGGCTCTGGACAGGCCCCTCTCTTTGAGCAGCCCCGCGGCCTAAGAGGTGACCAGAGACGTGACCCTGGAGCCCTCTCGCACCTAATGCCTCAGGATCCTGGCACTGTCAGTTCTTACTGAGGGAACCAAAGGATCAAGCTGCCAATGTAATAGTTTCAACTACAACTGAAAGTTGCTATTCACGCATGTGATACTAATAATACTTTGCCTTTGTACTGTTGAGTTTACAAAACACTTTCTTCATATTAAACATGCTTTTATGTATATTAGAAACACTCCAGCAGCTTCCCAGAATAAAATGCAAATTCCTTAGCATGGCTGATGAGGCCCTGTAAGATGCCAGCTCCGCCCACCAATCCCATCTGCCCCCTCACTCACATAGCTCCTTTGCAGTTTCTCACGCCACCCACATTTCCACTCAGAGCCTTTGCACGTGCAGCTCTTTCTGCTAGAACATTCATTCCATATATATTTATAGGAAGGCCCTTTCTTTCCTCCTTTGGCTCAAGCATCCTTTCTTCAAAGAGAAATTTCCTTGCTGCTGGGTTAAGTCGCTATTCAACTTCCCATCATATCCAAATACTTGATATTAGTATCTTGACTGCAAGTGCCACCATTTAGGGTAAATAATTTACTTCTCTATCATCTGCCTCCCCATCCTGTGAGAGTGGAGACCTATTTCTCTCGTAAACCCAGCACTTAGAATGGTTCACTGGCTTGCCACCCTTTGAGAAGTACCTTATTTCCACTTGTGCTCGTGAAGAAAGAGAGGTGAAGTGGTCTGCCCACCATTCCGGGACTGACAGTTAGTTAGAGGGAGAATGAGATTCCAGATTTTAGCCCCTGAGTCTGTGTTTTCTTCCCCACCCAACCAAGCCAGGCCTCACTGTTCAGTGTCTCATGCCCTGGGTTTGTTTCATGAGGAACCTCTCTCAAGTGATAGCCACATTTCAACAAGTCTGATGAACTAATTCACCCTAGAAGGTGACTGATTTTCTGCAGCCCTTCCCAGGAGGACTTGGATCTTCACAAAGCAGTGAGGGCAGCAGCCTGACCTCAACATAAGTACATGGGTCCTGGCCTGATACCACCCGCTCTAAGTCTGAATGAAACCACTTCAGAATGAAGGTCATTATCACCTGGAAGCCATTTCACAGCGAATTTCCTCAAATCGGTTCCCAGGTCAAGGTAGTGAAATCCTGGCCTGTCTCAAGCCAGGCTTAGGTGGTCTTTACACCCAGGCTGCTCATTCACTGAGGGCCTCAATTCAGATCTATCAGTAAACAAGGCAATGTACATCCATCACATTGGCCTGTAAGAAAAACATGTTCACTTTACAGCTTTAAATTTGTGCCCCATTTTGGGACTACACTTAATATTTTTGAAACAAACTATTCACTATTTTATGAATAACATAATTATATTGTGACTCTGATTTGTCATTTCTGCCTTTTTAAATAATGCTCAGACTCTCACAAAGAAATCACTCCAATTCTCAGAGGCCCAAAAAGAAAGTGGCAAAGCAGAACATGAAATTATTTGGAATGCCAACTTCCATTCTTTGTGAGGAGTCCTAGAGCATTTTGAGTTGGAGATGAGGTGTCATTCTTTACAGGAGGTAAGTGACTGCCTAATGGAAAGGGCTTGTCCTAGGTCAGGAGCCCCACAAAGGACCAGGACTAGAACCTGACCTTGATTTAACCATTACAAGGATCCCTGAGATCTCTTTCCTGCAGTTCTTTTTTTTTTTTTAACATCTTTATTGGAGAATAATTGCTTTACAATGGTGTGTTAGTTTCTGCTTTACAACAAAGTGAATCAGCTATACATATACATATATCCCCATATCTCCTCCCTCTTGCATCTCCCTCCCTCCCACCCTCCCTATCCCACCCCTCTGGGTGGTCACAAAGCACTGAGCTGACCTCCCTGTGCTATGTAGCTGCTTCCCACTAGCAATCTATTTTACGTTTGGTGGTGTATATATGTCCATGCCACTCTCTCACTTCGTCACAGCTTACCCTTCCCCCTCCCCATATCCTCAAGTCCATGCTCTAGTAGGTCTGTGTCTTTATTCCCGTCCTACCCCTAGGCTCTTCATGACATTTTTTTTCTTAGATTCCATATACATGTGTTAGCATACGGTGTTTGTTTTTCTCTTTCTGACTTACTTCACTCTGTATGACAGACTCCAGGTCCATCCACCTCACTACAAATAACTCAGTTTCGTTTCTTTTTATGGCTGAGTAATATTCCATTGTATATATGTGCCACATCTTCTTTATCCATTCATCTGATGATGGACACTTAGGTTGCTTCCATGTCCTGGCTACTGTAAATAGAGCTGCTATGAACATTGTGGTTCTTGAGCTCAGCCAGAGAGGAGAACAAAACTTGGGTTGCTGCCCTCCTGCTATCAGTGGGTGGGATCTGAGCCCCCTCCGGCTGAGCTCTGCATACCTGCCTAACAGTCTGTGTTGTTGTCTGCTGCCGGGAGAGGACACCAATAAAAGAGGAGTTGAGGTGACTAATCCTGCTCCCTGCCCTGACACAATGCCAGCACGTAACTCTTGGAAGCTTAATGGCTGGATTTAGTCATGAAGGAGTGATGTCAGGAACGCAGTCCAACCGGTAGGCAGAAAAACATGTTCAGTAAGATCCGTGTAAATGTGTCTGTGTGTAAGAATACAACATATTGTGTGCACTCACATGTAGATGTACTAGGGAAGAACAAATCTGACTCCATATGAAATCTGTTTCTTTTACTGAAACCTTTGTTTGTATTCCATTACTTTTGCTTCAGGGTAAGAATGTTGCCTAGAGCCTGAAATATACAGGATAGCCCCGTCCTCAAGGCTCTGACCTTTAAGGGTATAACACTTTTCCATTCATACAGAGATAAAAAGTTGCGGAACAGAGAATAACACTTGTCTTGTTGGAGCTTTACAGGAACATCGTGACCTGACCTGAAACCTTTGTTTGTATTCCATTACTTTTGCTTCAGGGTAAGAATGTTGCCTAGAGCCTGAAATATACAGGATAGCCCCGTCCTGAAGGCTCTGACCTTTAAGGGTATAACAGTCTTTCATTCATACAGAGATAAAAAGTTGCAGAACAGAGAATAACACTTGTCTTGTTGGAGCTTTACAGGAACATCGTGACCTGTGTGGACAGCTGCAAGAACAAAGGATTCCAACACCAAGAAATCTGCAACAACAAACCACACCTCTCCCCCACCTTGCCTTTAAAAATGATTTGCTGAAACCCTTTGGGGAGTTCAGGGTTTGGGGGCATGAGCTACCTGTCTCCTTGCACGGCCCTGCAATAAACCTTTCTCTGCTCCAAACTCTGACGTTTCAGGGTGTTTGGCCTCACTGTGTGTAGGGCACACGAACTTGCATTCAGTAACATATATTTGTATGAAAGAGGACGGAGACAGAGAGAGAAAGAGAGCACACCAAAGAAGAAAAGAATTGGAAAAGCCTTGGAGATCATCTAGTTGCAGCACCTTCTTTTACAGATAGGGAAACTGAGGCCTAAGTGAAGGAAGGGCCTTCACATAGAAGAAAGATCTGTCTTCTAAGAGACCTGTTTCCAACTCATGGAAGAGAGTGGAATTTTTCTGGCATTACTTGTCACTTTTAATCTAGAATTATAACCGTTTTATCTCTCCCAGTAGATCTCTGTTTGCCCTGTGCCTGAAGCCTGCTGCTGGGAAACAAAACATTCCTAACATGGGGCTGGCAGGCACAGTCACCGCAGAGCCAGGCAGGTGCCTGCTGGTAATGTAGAGCAGCTGGCAGGGTGTGCACATATGGGAGTGGTGGGGACTGTGGTTCGTAGCAAGAACACTCTGGAGCTGAAGGGGGCAGCTGTCACTCAACACCAGACAGGTGCGGCCATGGGGGATGCAGGCCCAGGGTTGCCAGACCTCAGGAGTCGCAAGAGACTCCAGAAACCTACTTTTTCTTAAGGCACAATCTCTACTTTTAAAAATGTCGGCAACTATTTTAAACTTTTTTTCAACACTCTGACCCAAACAATACATCTGCAGTCAGAAGGGCACATAGCCCTATTTGTGACCACTGATGGTTTTATTGAGGGGAACATGGGGTAAGGAGAGAATCAGGACCTGAACTGGGGTCTTACACTTCTTTGTACCGTATCGTTTTTTTCCACTGCATCATGTATATGTGTGTGTGTGTCTGTGTGTGTGTACAGGTGGGCACAATCTGATAAAGAACCAGAGCTCCACATACCAATATCTACAGCTATTTATGGTAGAGAATGATCTTTACCCGCATCATCAGTATAACTGCAATATGCTGTAAATGTTTACATGTGTTTGCTCACTTTTCACCCCAGGTTGCACAAGCATCTGTTATCTATCACTGCGTGGGGCTCCCTTACACATATTTTCTCATTTGTATCCCTGACCCTGGGACAGAGGAGACAAGTAATATCATTATTCCCATTGACCAGATAAGGAGACTGAGGCCCAGGGTGGTGCACTGAAAGGTCACATGGGGAGTGAGTGAGAGGCGGAGGTAGAACTCAAATGCCACCAGTGTTGGTTCTCCCATGCTACCCTGCATTTGTGTTGTTTCACTTCCCAACACACAGGACCTACTTCTGTTCCTTCCTGGTTTGTGTCCCTTCAGACATTCTGAGCACATGAGCCTGGGATCCTCCCTAAACTCCAGGGAGACAGAACCCTCCCCTTCCCCAGAGGCACTGGGAGGCAGATGGGCTCAGAAGGGGAAAATCCAGATCTTTCCCCTCTTGTGTCCTTGAAGCACAGTTTCATTATTCTCTGAGATCCCCCTGGAGGAGTAGGACTTGGTTGAAGAAAAGACCATAATTTTAACCCTTTAGTGCCTCCCCACCTCTGTCATGGGACTAAAGCAGAAGATGGACTTCTGTAGCACAAATTAGCCACCAAATTCGAGATATTTGCAGAATCTGGGCAAAATTTCAGCATGAGGTCCCCAAGGACAGGCACCTGGTTTATCTCATTTCCAGTGTATTCTCAGAGTCTGGGAGAGAGCTTGGCACATAGCAGGTGCTCAATAAATATTAAGGGAGGAAAAAGGAAAGAAAGGAGGGAAGAAGAAGAAAAGGGATAAGAAAGGAAGGAGGAAGGGACAATTTAAGTGGGGATGCCCAATCCTTAGAATTAAACTCCAAAAATTAAGGCAGCAGCCAGCTACCTGCAAATATCTAGAACATTGTGGATAATCATAGCAAAGAATTCCAGTTTGTTATACTCCATAGATAGGTGGCAGTAGAGAGCAACAGGTAAAATTTTATGAACTCTGAATCAATCCTAACTGTGCCACTGACCTTAGACAAGTTTTTTTTAATCTTTCTCAGCTTCAACTTATCCACTGTATTAGTTTTTCTACTGTCACTGAAAAAAATTAGACAAACTTAGAGATTTAAAACAACACACATTTATTTGCTTACGGTTCTGAAGATCAGAAGTCTGAAATCGGTTGGTGTCCTTCTGGAGGCTTTAGGGGAGAAGCTGTTCTCTTGCCTTTTCCAGCTTCTAGAGGCTGCCTGCATTCCTTGATGGGTAACCCTTCCTCTCTCCAACCTCTGCTTCTGTTGTCACATCTTTAACTCTGACCCTCCTGCCTCCATCCTATAAGGACCTTTGTGATTACATTGGACAAACCCAGATGATCCAGGGTAATCAATCCATCTCAAGAACCTTGAGTTAATCACATCAGCATTGTCCCCTTTGCCCTATAAGGTAACATATTCACAGGTTCTAGAGCCATTATTCTAACACACACACACACACACACACACACACACACACACACACACAAGATATTACTTCCAGTATACTTTAATCATCTCTAGATTACTCATAATACCTAATACAATGTAAATGCTATGTAAATAATTGGAAGTCCAACGTAAATGCTGTGTAAATAGTTGCCAATGCAGCCAATTCAAGTTTTGCTTTTTTGGGATTTTCTGGATTGTATTTTTTGGAATATTTTCCATCCACAGTCAGTTGAATCTATGGATTCAGAACCCCCAGATACAAACAGCTGACTCTACTTCTTACCAGGTCTCAGGATTCTGCATTGTGTCCTGCCTTGAGGACCATACAATTCTAAACATCTTTTCCATGCTGAGAAATGTTATAGACTATCAAAGGAATACTTGGACAAAATAAAAATTCCCCACATCTCACTACCCGAGACTAATTCCATTTACTCTTATCCTTCTAGTCTCCCCCAGAGAGCAGATATATTTGACATAGCTACACTCATACTGTACATGCCTTTTTATCAAACTTGCTTCTTCACTGCTTCGCATGGACCTATTGGCCTTGTTCCTTGTTACACTGTCACAAAATCATAACAAAGTGTCGTTTGCAAAGGGCTCTATCACCATGCACTGTAACTTCATCTGCCGACCGTCCCCTAGAGTTGGACAAGATCAAGGTTACTCTAGTTTGTTTGCTTTTTCATATAATTTTGTTTTTACTGTTTTCAGTAAACTTGCTAAGAGTATCTTTATTGAGTTCATAGTAAAAGTGAGATATTACATATTTATATAAATGTATATATTACATATTTATATAATGCATATTTATTATAGTATATATGTGTACATTATATGTATATTATATATTTATATAAATATATTAAATATTTAAACAAATAAAATTATAATGCATATTTATAGATATAAAAATGCTTACTGAGTAAATGAAGGAATGGGCAAATGAATACATGAATAAGAGAGTCAACATATGTATAATGAATGAATGAATTTAATTAGTAAGCAAATTGCTGAGTCATTCACTTGTTCCTTCTACAAGTATTTGAGCAACTAAGGACAAATACTCAGACAAGAACCCACCCTCATGAAACTTACATTCCAGTGGAGAAGAAGAAAGCATGAGCAAATAAGTAAACAAACAAGGTAATTTCAGACAGTGGATAGATCATCTTAAAAAAAAAATAAGCAGAGAAATGGGCTAGAGGGGGAGAGGAGAGGTAGGGGGTGAACAACTGTAGACAAGATGATTTGCAAATGCTCCTCTGAGGAGGGCAGCTCCAAGCTGAGACCTGGATGGTGAAAGGGAGCCAGTTTGCAAAGGTCCGGGGAAGCGGGGTCTAAAACAGAGACAAAAATAGGTGCAATGGTAACTGAACCAGGAAAGAGCTTGATGTTCAAAAAGCGTGGTCACAGCACAGTGAGCGAGGGTGGGGATCTTACCCAAACAAGGCTCAGAGGGGCCAGGGCTCAGGTCAGGAAAGCCTTGAAGTGCCAAGGGAGGCCCCCGGAAGGTTCTAAGCAGAGAACAGACATGTATACATTACATAAATGAATGAAAAAAATGACTGAATGGGTGAATGAATGAGTGAGTCATTAAGTGTCAGAGACAGGAGTGCATAAATGAGTGACCGTGGTTAAGGGAGTGTGGGGTAGGTACTGAGATGCACCATTCACATGGCCCTTCAGGATTAAGAAAGGACCTTTCATCCCAGACACTGGCAGTGCTGCCAGCAGACAGCGCTCAGCTCTCGGCGGAAGAAAGCCACCTTGCCTCCATCATACCCCCTTCCCAGGGCAGCCCACATCTGATGATTGGTCAGCCTGGGGGTATGAGGCCTGGCCTTCTTCACCTGGCTCAGGAGAGCTCTGAAGGCTCATCCCATGTTCAGAACTTCCCCAGGGAGGGCTGAGGGCTCCACTAGAATGCATCACAGTTGATTGTAAGATACTCCATATGAAACCTGCTGTCTGCTTCCCAGGGGACCCAACCTGAGGCAATGTGAGAGAGAGAGAAAGAAAAAGAAAGAAAGAAAGAGAGAGAGAGAGAGAGGGAGG
>NC_041215.1:5618158-5632955 GCF_002837175.3 Physeter macrocephalus
AAAGGAAGGGAGAGAGAAAGAAAGAAAGAAAGGAAGGAAGGAAGGAAGAAAGAAAGGAAGGGAGAGAGAAAGAAAGAAAGAAAGGAAGGGAGAGAGGAAGAAAGAAAGAAAGAAAAGGAAGGAAGGAAGGAAGAAAGGAAAGAAGGAGGGAAGGGAGGAAGGAAAAAGAAAGGAAGAAAAAAGAAAGAAAGAAGTGAGGAGCTAAGTGAATGAATGAACAACTCAAATGTGTGGGATTTAGCCCCCTTCCTGCAGATTTGCACAGCATCTGCTGAAAGTCGCCACCCAAAAATGTCGCCTTAAGTTTCTCCCAAGTGGGAGTTTCACTCTCCCCGCAGATCTGCACGTGAAGTTAGCACTTGACTCCGAGAGCTGGGAATGGCCATGGCAGACAGAGGTGTCTAGAGGCCCTGCTGTCTACCCAAACTCGATTTCTCAGCCCTGCAGCTGGCCTGGCTCCCACCCCCAGGAGCCTCCCCTTCTCCCAACAACGTGTGTTGGGAGCACAGCACAGGGCATCCTTTGGGATACATTTTTAAAACAAATTTTTGTTTAACCTCCTCTGTGACCCACAGAGTAAATCCATTCCTGAAATATACTCGATTTCTGTTTATTTAAAGAATGTTTGCTTATTTGGTGCTTGCTTGAGTGGAACCAGTGTTATTATTCACTTCTCTGTGAGCGTTAACCTGACATGATTTGCCTGGCATCTTTAATTATCCAGATATTATTGTTTCTCATTTTCCTTCTTATTTGTTTTTCTATGTTGGGGGGAAGGTGCAGGACAGGCAGCTAATACCAACTTGAAGGTCTGCTCTCGTGTGGTGCTGGTCATTGAAGGTCCAGACTGCACTGTCCAGTATGGTAGCCCCCAGCCACATGTGCCCAAGGAACACTTGAAATGTGGCTTGTCCCCTTCGAGATGTGCTGTCAGTGTACCAGATTTCAAAGGGTTAGTGCAAAGAAAGTACAGACATACCTTGGAGATATTGCAGGTTTGGTTCCAGACCATTGCAATAAAGCGAGTCACACAAATTCTTTGGTTTCCCAGTGGATATAAAAGCTATGTTTAAGTATGGAGCTTCCTTAAAAAACTAAAAATAGAGCTACCATACGATCCAGTAATCCCATTCCTGGACATATATCCGG
The DNA here is from genome assembly GCF_002837175.3 of Physeter macrocephalus. NCBI lineage: Eukaryota > Metazoa > Chordata > Mammalia > Artiodactyla > Physeteridae > Physeter > Physeter macrocephalus. Next base: position 5,619,308 of record NC_041215.1, read on the forward strand.
AGAAAACTCTAACTCAAAAAGATACACTGCACCCCAATCTTCAGAGCAGCACTATTTACAATAGCCAAGACATGGAAACAACCTAAATGTCCATCAAGAGAGGAATGGATAAAGAAGGTGGGGTACATGTATACAATGGAATACTGCTCAGCCATAAAGAAAGAATGAAATAATGCCATTGGTGGCAACATGGATGGACCTAGAGACTATCATACTAAGTGAAGTAAGTCAGACAAAGACAAATATCGTGTGATATCACTTATATATGGAATCTAAAATATAACACAAATGAACTTATTTACAAAACAAAAACAGACAGACATAGAAAGCAAACTTACGGTTACCAAAGGGGATATTGGAGGGTGAAGAGATAGAATAGGAGTTTGGGAATAGCAGGTGCACACTACTATATATAAAATAGATAAACAACAAGGACAGGGAACTCTCCTCAATATTCTGTAATAACCTAAATGGGAAAAGAATTTGAAAAATAATAGATACATGTATATATAAAACTGAATCACTCTGCTATACACCAGAAACTAACACAACATTGTAAAGCCATACTTCAATAAAAAATAAATAAATAAAATAGACAAACCCTTAAAGACAAAAACAAAATGTTATGTTTACACTATACTGTAGTCTATTAAGTGTGCAATAGCATTATGTCTGAAAAAAACAATGTACATACCTTAATTTTAAAATTCTTTATTTCTTGGGCTTCCCTGGTGGTGCAGTGGTTGCGCGTCCGCCTGGCTGAGCCTGCGCGTCCGGAGCCTGTGCTCCGCAACGGGAGAGGCCACAGCAGTGAGAGGCCCACGTACCGCAAAAACAAACAAACAAACAAACAAACAAAAAAACGCAGTATCTGCAAAGCACAATAAGTCAAGTGCGATAAAATGTCTGCCTGTAAACATAAAATATCCCATTCATCCGTCTTTATATCGATGACCTGTTGAAATAGCAATGTTTAGGGTATTTTCTGTTAGAGTTTATCCTTAAAATTAGTTTACCTGTTTCTTTTGACTTTTTTAATGTGACTACTAGAAAATTGAAGTTAACCTATGTGACTTGTGTTCTATTTTTACTGGCCAGTGCTGACTGGCCCCAGGTTCCTGTACCCTGTGCCCTGGTGGATTGAGATCTGGAGCTCTCTAGAGCAGCACCTTCCACTTGAACTTGGCTGCCACTGCCTTCACACAATTGGACTCTCAGAGAGGAAAACTCTCCCCTTCCCCAGCAGCCTCTTCCTTTTCTATCTGGGTTTGCCATGTCTTCTGCACACTTCGGACCAACTGTTTGCCCCATTGGCATTTGCAACAGCTGTGAATTCTCTGTCATTATTTTTGTTGAGCCCTCCTACTGACGCCCAGCTTGCGCTGCCATTCGAGAGGTGTCAGGGAAGGCAGGGGGTGCAGAGGCCTGCGTTGGTGTTTGTGGGATGCCAGACATGTGGACCGCTGGAAAACTTTTGCACCGACTCTGATTTCTTTCCGCAGCTTCCATCCAGCTGTTTGGCAGTGGGGACCACCGCATCTGCTTGACTTAAGAGTGTGTGGGAAAAGCTGTGTTTATACTGCAAACCCTGAGATTGAAAGTAGGCAGGGTATGTTCTTGGAGAATCCAGTGGCTCACTGGCTTGGACAAATTGTTGGATTCAGACGATCGGGCAGAAATTCATTACTGGAAAGAACACAGCAAGCAGAATAGCTCCAGCCAAACCTAGCCTCTCAAAGTCTATCGGGCAACTTTAAGATTTGCCCTGGCTTTTCACGTGATGGCGCTCCTATTTGCAGATGTCATCTTTATCTATGACTTTACCCAGAGTCTGGTTCACAGATCAGCGGGATTGGCATCTCCCAGGAGCTTGTAGGAGATGTAGAATTTCCCATCCCCTATATTAGTCAGGGTTCTCCAGAGAAACAGAATAAATATATACATATATAAGGTATATATATCTTATATGGAGAAAATATCTATAGATACACATTTACCTATGCATATATAGATATATATATATATATCTATACCTCATTCATATGTGTTTATATGGAAGACATGTGGAAATAATAATAGGGTATTTTCTGTTAAGTAAAATATATTATTAAAATTAATTTAACTGTTTCTTACACCTTATTAAATTTACAAATTAAAATATATTATTAAAATTAATATATATGTTATCTATAGGTATCATCTAACTAGAGAGAGAGAGAGAGAGAGAGAGAGAGAGTGAGAGAGATTTTAAGGAATTGACTCACGCCATTTTGAAGGCTGGCAAGTCCAAAATCTTCAGGGCAGCTTGGCAGACTGGAGACCCAGGGAAGAATCGATGTTGCAGCTCAAGTCCAAAGGTAGTCTGGAGCCAGAATCTCTTTTTCCTCAAGGGACCTCAGCCTTTTCTCTCAAGGCCCTCAGCTGATTGGATGAGGCCCACCCACGTGATGGCGGGTACTCTGCTTTACTCAAAGTCCACTGGTTTCACTGTTAATCCCGTTTTACACGGACCTCCACAGAGACATCTAGACTGGTGTTTCACCAAACAACTGGGAACCTTGGCCTAGCCAAGTGGAGACATAAAATTAACCGTCACACCCTCCCACCCTCAACCCTACTGAATCAGCTTCTGCATTTTAACAAGCTCCCTGGGAGTGTGTAAGTACATGAAGGTCTGAGAGGTACTGCCTTTGAGTTTATCCTGGACATCTCCGAGAGCCCCCTCTGGATAAGTGGGGCCCCCTTCCCAGGTCCCTGCCACCTCTGCCATGCCTGGAACTTGGAACCAACACTGTGCAAGGAGGCAGTGAGGTGCTGAGGCCACCACACAGCGAGACACACAGTCCAACATATTGTGATTGGACCCCAGAGAAAACCAAAGGCCCAGAAGCACTTTCTCGTGAGCCCCAAAAACTTCCTGTGAGAAGATCAGGACATAAAAGCAAGAGCCACATCTGTTTCCTTTCCCCCTTTATCCCCAACCCCTGGGGCATAATGACTGGCACACGATAAAGAGCCAATAAACAGTATTGAATAAATCCATTATCTAAGCTTCGGTTTCCCATCTGTAATCTGCTGACACTCCGCTGGTTGTTGATGGAGAAGCAACCATGTATGAGAAACATGTGGAAGCCCACGACTCTGAGCTGGACACTTAGTAGATGCTCAGGAAGTCGTAGCTGAGGGCGATCAGTGCATGTTTGTTGAGTGAATAATGAGATCACGCTTTGGCTCGCAAACACTCAGGGTAAAGCAAGCATCCCGTGCCCTGAGTGCAGAGAGCAGAGCCCTAACTGGGTGCCTTCTTGTGGGATCAGTTACACCTCCCAGTAGCAAACAGCATGTGCAGGGCTCTGGGCATCTCACACAGTGAAATGCTCTATAGGTGTTATCTCCTGGGAGCCTACAGCAACGCTGGCAGGTATGATGATTATTAACATTGCTGTCATGTCACTTTACAGAGAAGCAACACTGAGGCTCAGAAACATTCAGTGCCTTGTGTGAAAACATGCAGCTGATAACAGGATGGAGCCCAATCTGGAAACACTTTTTCCCTAACTTCAATATCTCCTACCATCCCTTCCTCTTTGAAGGGCGGGGCAGGGAGAATACACACATGTGTCTCGGTGTCTGCTGGAGGCTATGCACATGTGCCCACATGTATGGGTGTGGGTGTGGGATGCACAAGAGTAAATATGGGGGCTAGAGGGTGGGGCACGGTTTAATCTCCTCCTCAAAGGGCCAGCAGAACTCTTGGGTGTCCCTCGAAGTCAAGTTTTTTTCCAGGTCATCAAAGTTGACACTTGGGCAATAACACACATGTAATTAACTGAACAAATATAATGAATCTGTCTGCAGTGACATGGTAGTTGGTGCTGAATCCTATTAAAGCGCATTTAATTAAAAAGGTATTAAACCTTCAAGCTTCGGAACACACCCTGCCCTTCTTCAAACCCTTCCCCTCCATTAAAGCCTTCCCACTATTAACTGTGACTCAGCCTATGACCCTATGGGCATGACCGGGTGAGGTGAAGCAGCTCTTAAATGCCTGAACCAGTATATCACAGGCACTAATGGCTTTCAATCAGGGAGATTAATTCCATTCATTTGGCCCCTCGTTTCAGAAACAGCTGTCACGCTGAGCCTAATTGCTGGAGATGCTTGACGGCCCCGGGAGGTTGGAGCCTCTTAAAGCTGGTTGGTGGTCAACCATTAATTATTTGGGCTACTGTGTCATGGGGATGTAGGATGCTGAAGATCCGCAGACAACCCAGTGGCCCTGGTTTACCACTAGGTTCTGTCTTCACCGTCAGCGGAGTTTCTCCGAACCCAGTAGGTAGTGAGGGGTGGTGGGAAGCTGTCTGGGTTTGGACCCCAACTCTTCCTCCCTGTGGGCCAGACTCCTCCAGCCATGGGGTACTGCAAAGGCGATTTCCCTCCCAGAGTGCCTTTCTCCTTCCTCTTTGCCTATTTTGTTCCTATTCACCTTCCAAATTCTGCCCGAATGAATGGACAAGTAAGGAAATGAGAGTCTCCAAAAGGACCAAGAGCAAAACCGTACACTTGTGAAGCAGTGGCCCGTTGGAAAAGGGTTTACCCAGGTGTCATCACCCTCATTGGCCCCTGACACCATCCTTTCTCCGGGACAGCCATTTTTGTCCTTTTCCAAAGGACGGTTCTAAGGGGCAGAAAGGGAACATGAAATTGCTCACTGTCATGGAGAGGGAAGGGGCAAAAAGCCAGGATTCAAACCCCCCAATCTCTTGCCCCATTTTATGCCACCTCTGAGTCATCTCCAGGTACATTGCTTAATCAGCTGCTGACTCATGAAGAGCTGGCAGAACAAGCTTCCTGCCGAGGCAGAAGGAGAGAAGGCTGGTCTCCAAGCAGCACCTGGGAGGAAGGGAAGAGGAGGTGAAGGTAGGCAAAGTCTATCCATAATTTGTTCCCTAGAGGGCCAGGGGGGCTCCTCCTGCCACAGGTCCAAGCCTTTCTGGCCGGTGTGAAATGAGAAGGGCCCCATGCTTGCTTTAACTCTCTGCTACCATCTTGAAATTCTTAGTCGTTTTTCACAAAGGGCCCCTAGTTTTCATCGTGCACTGGGCCCTGCTTGTTATATAACAGGTCCTGGTGCCGAGGGCAGGTTTGGGGAGTGAGTCCTGTTCAGTTTCCACGAAGATGTCCCCAAACTCTCCCCAGTCCTCCCTGATTCTCCAAATGCCTTCCCAGGAAGCCTTTTCCTTGAGACTGTCTTCACTTCTGTCTGCCATGGCAAAGGTGTTTTCCTAGGGTAAAGCGCCCAGCACGTAGCAGATATCCAATGAATGAGAGAGACACGGGGTATACAGTAGCTCTGCCAGCATCCTCATGCATCCACTGAACGCTTGCAGACTCCTGAAGCCTTCTGAATTATCAGTCTTTTGTTTTTAGCTCCATGGCAAGTGCACGATCCAGGAAAGCATCTCCAGAACTTTGTTCTGCAGAGCGTTTCTCCGCTGAACAGAAAGTGCTCTGCGGTCATGTTCGATTCAGAAATGCTGCTCACCCTGTCTGCACTAAGAGTGCACATTAGCAGATTCAAGGCTCTGAGAAGTCCAGCAACAAGGAAACATTTTTAGTTTGTTGATTCTAGCCTTCCTCAAACTTACATGACTCTGGAAGCTTTTTTTTTTTTTTTTTTTTTTTCCTGAGACTTACTCACCTCCCACGGAACATTTAGAAGAAAGTTATCTGGTCATAAAAATGTAGAGATGAATATGTGGGTGGAGGGGCAAGGGATGACAGCAAGAAGAGGAAAATCCATGCTGTGATGGGGAATCTACAACAACTAAATCTGTACCCATAATGCTAACAGCACTGGGCCCAAACTGTGTTGCTTTTGTTTTGATTCTTTCTTTCACTCTGGTCAGATTAAGAATTTACAACAAGACAGTGACTCATTGATGAGGCTGTCTTAGCCCCCCTGGGTCATTCCAGTAGCAGAGGTCTTAACTCTGTCTGCAGGGTGAGTTGCCCAGGAGACAGGAGAGCAGGAACTTCAAGGGGGCTGGGGACTTCACACATGCTCATAAACGAATGAGATCACTTTGAACAAAGTAATCAAAGTATCAAATGATACAAACACTTCAGTCAGAGCAAAACGTGAATCATGCTGTGGTTAGACATGCACAGATCAGCTGCAAAGAGCAACCTGATCCCGCTGGACCTCAGCTCCAAGGACTGGCATGAAACATGGACAGAGCAGTGACAGGAAGCCTGACTGCACAGCAGCTCTAGAACTGAGCTCTAACAAGGAAGGGCCTCAGCCATCCCAAGTCATACCTCTTCTTGGGAGAATGCAAACCTAGCACTTTCGGAGCAGAACGGAACTTTAGAGATGGGGATGCTGAGGACTGGGGAGTTGGAAGAGACTTGCCTTGCTAGACAGGGACAAAACTAGGTCTCAGGTCCAAGTGTGTAAGTTCAATTTTGAATCTTTGTGGCAGGTGCTGTCAGTCTCCCACCCAGTCCCCCTCCTCACTCAGCATCCAGATGGTTGCTTCCAGCAAGCACTGGGGACCCTTTTCTGAAGGGCTGCCTCTGGCTGCAGAAGCGTGCTGCTCTGCACACAGCCCAGACCAGAAGTGTCAAGAGTGCATCCCTCAGCCAATGAGATCGGGAGTTGATGTAAATATCACAGTTCCCATGCGACTCAGGGCTCTGAAGCGTGTTCTACAAAATCTCACAGGGGTCCACTGTGAGGCTGTATTTCAGGTGCCCAGTGCAGTTACCTGTTCATTAATGCGACCTGTGCCGGATCCTGTCCTTTCCCTAGCTCTCTTCTCTGACCCCCAACCATGCTTTCCGGGGATCCTCTTCCAAATACACTGCTTGAACTCAAATCCCTGCCTCAGGGTCAGCTTCTGGGGAAGTCCAACAAAAACTTTCTTTTTTCTTACACTAAAATGATTTAAGGAATCTCTGGCCTTGAGACTCTCGCTCCTATGATAAGGAGACTAGAGAGAGGACATCTCAAGTATATGGCTCCTTTGAACAGATAAAAACTGATCTTTCCAATTTTATCCAGTGGTTACAGTAGTTGGCAGGAGATGCTAAATTGTCATTCTCTTCTTCAACCCATGGCATTTATTGAGCTTCATGCTGATCAGGCATGGACTGGACCCTTGGTGTGTAGACTGAGTCAGAACCCTCAAGGCTAGCAGAAGAATGGCGATAGTTATCTACTCATTGATTTATATGTGTTCTTTTATGTAACACATTTCTTTTGAGGACCTATTTTGTACCCAGAATGGCTGGGAATACAGAGTGAAAAAAACCATCATTTCTGGCTTCAGCTCATCGTGCAGTAAAAAAGGAATACTTGAAACAGACAAATACAGTACCTGGACAAGTACCATGTGAAAAGAAACCCATGGTGTCCAGGATCATATAGGAAGAGCTGTACCCGGGTTTGAGGGGTCAGGGATGACAGCTGGTGTAAGAATTACAGTCATGAAACCGTGATCAAGATGCTTATCCTGTTAATTGCTTCAGACTGAGAACATAAACACAAACTCCTTTGAAACTGCATTGATTTGAGGGAAGTGGGAACTTTTGACAAAGTGTGGATTTTATACAATGATCTCAAAAGTTCCTTCTTACCAGCAATCTAGACTGCATCATAAAAATCAGTCAAATGGGAGGGCAAATCACCATTCACTGAGCAATTCTGGGACAACAAGCATGGTGTGGAAGTGTTCTGCACATCATCTTCTATAATCAGTTGATTGGGAATAGCTGCATTTTACAGAGGACTGTGGTAGACGGTTTTCTAAGATGGTCCAAATCATTCCCTCCTCCTGGTAATCCCCTCCCCTTAAATGTGGGCTGGACCTAGTAACTTGCATCTAAGAAATAGAACCTGACAAGACTTCCCTGTTGGTGCAGTGGTTAAGAATCCACCTGCCAATGCAGGGGACATGGGTTCAATCCCTACTCCGGGAAGATTCCACATGCCGCGGAGCAACTAAGCCCTTGTACCACAACTACTGAGCCTGTGCGCTAGAGCCCGTGAGCCACAACTACTGAAGCCCACAAACCACAACTACTGAAGCCCTTGAGCCTACAGCCCGTGCTCCACAACAAGAGAAGCCACTGCAATGAGAAGCCCACACACTGCAACAAAGAGTAGCCCCTGCTCTCGGCAACTAGAGAAAAGCCCAGGCACAGCAACGAAGACCCAATGCAGCCAAAAATAAGTAAATAAATAAATTTATGAAAAAAAAAAGAATCTGGCAAATGTAATGGGATATCAGTGGATTGAACTGGTTATCAGAAACCTCCCGTCAAAGAAAAGTCCAGGACCAGATGGCTTCACTGGTGAATTCTACCAAACATTTAAGAAACAATTAATGCCAATCCTCCTCAAACTCCCCCCAAAAAATTGAAGAGCAGGGAACTCTTCCAAATGCATTCTATAAAGCCCACAATAATATCAATAACAGACAAAAACACTATAAGAAAACTACAGGCCAATATCTCTGATGAACAGTAATGCAAAAATTCTCAAGAAGTACTAGCAAATAGAATTCAACACACATTAAAAAGATTATGTACCATGACTAAGTGGGATTTATTCCTGAAATACAAGGATGGTTCAATATTTTAAAAATCAATCATATTAACAAAATGATGGAAAGAAAAACACAAGATCATTGCAAATGATGCAAAAAAAATTATTAATAATATTCCACACTCTTCCATGAAAAAAAAACAGTTCAACAAACTAGGAATACAAGGAAATCACTTCAACATGATAAAGGTCATAGATGATAACCTCATAGCTAACATGTTACACAGTGATGAAAAACTAGAAGTTTTTCTTCTGAGATTAGGATTGAGACAAGGATGATCACTTTTGCCACTTCCATTCCACATAGTACAGGAAGTCCTAGCCAGAACAATCAGGCAAGAAATAGAAATTTAAAAAAAAAAACATTCAAATTGGAAAGGAAAAAGGAAAATTATCTCTGTTCATAGATGACATGATATAATATACAGAAAACCCTAAAGATTCCCCCCCAAAATCCTGTTATAACTAATACATGAATTCACACAGTTGCAGGATACAACATCAACACACAAAATCAGTTGTGTTTATATACATTAATGATGAAAAATTCAAAAAGGAAATTAAGAAAACAGATCCATTCATAATATCATTGAAAAGAATGAAATAATTAAGAATACACTTAACCAAAAAGGTGAAAGGCTGAAAAAGACACTGAAAACTGTAAAGCATTGCTGAAGGAAATTAAAGATGACAACAATAAATGGAAAGAACTCCTATGTTCATGGATTGGAAGACAATATTGTTAAGATGTCAATACCACCCAAAGTGACCCCCAGATTAAATGCAATCTCTATCAAAATCCCAACTGCGGAAATATAAAAACCTATCCTAAAATTTATATGGAAACTCAAGGAACGCTGAATAGCCAAAGCTATCTTGAAAAGAAGAACAAAGTAAGAGATCTCACACTTCCTGACTTCAAAACTTATTACAAAGCTACAGTAATCAATATAGTGTGGTACTGACATAAAACAAACACATATACTAATGGACTAGAATAGGCAGCCCAGAAATAAAAACTCACTTATATAGTTAAATAATTTTGACAGGGATGCCAGGACCATTCAATGGAGAAAGGACATTTTTTTTTTAACAAATGGTGCTGAGAAAATTGGATAAGCACATTTAAAAGAATGAATTTGGATCCTTCCTTATATCACATACAAAAATTAACTCAGAATGGATTGAAAACTAAACATAAGACCTAAAACTATAAAACTCTTAGAAGAAAACATAGGGGGAAACTCCATGGCATTGTATTTGGCAATGATTTATTGGATATGACACAAAAATCACAGATGACAAAAGCAAAAATAGATAAATTGGACTATGTCAAAATTAAAAATTTAGGTGCATCAAAAGACATAATCAACAAAATGAAAAGGCAACCTATGGAACAGGATAAAAATATTTGAAAATTATATATATGTTAAGAGGTTAATATCCAGAATATATAAAGAATTCTTACAACTCAACAACAACAAAAAAGAAGTAACTCAATTTTAAACATGGGCAAAAAACTTGAATAAACATCTCTTTACAGAAGATAAACAAATAGCCAATAAACACATGAAGAGATGCTCAACATCAGTAATCATTAGGGAAATGCAAATAAAAACCGTAGTTTTTTCACACCCATTAGGATGGCTGCTAAATTTTAAAAAAGAAGAAGATGAAGAAGGAAAAAAAAAGAAAATAGCAAGTGTTCTTAGCAAGGATGTGGAAAAATTGGAACTCTTGTGCTCTGTTGATGGGAATGTAAAATAGTGTAGGTACTGTGGGAAACAGGAAAACGATTCCTCAAAAAAAATTAAAAATAAAATTATCATATGGTCCATCATTCCATTTCTGTGTATGTACTCAAAAGAATTGAAAGCAGGTTCTCAAAGAGATATTTGTACACCCATGTTCACGGTAGCATTATTCACAACAGCCAAAAGGTAGAATCAACCCAAGAGTCCACTGATTAATGAATGGATAAACAAAATGTGCTATATACATGCAATGAAATATTATCCTAAAAAGGAAGGAAATCTGATACATGCTACAACATGGATGAACCTTGAGGTCATTATGGTGAGTGAATTAAGCCATTTATGAAAAGATATATACTGTATGATTCCACTTGCCTGAAGTACCTAGAATAGAGAAATTCATAAAGACGGAAAGTAAGATGATGGTTGCCAGGGGCTGTGGGAGGTGGGAATGAGGAGTTATTATGTGATGGGTATAGTTTTTGTTTTTCAAGATAAAAAGAGTTCTAAAGATGGGTTACACACAATGTGAAAATATAATACTTAACACTACTAAACTGTACTCTTAAAAATGGTTAAGAGGGCAAATTTCATGTTTTGTGTATTTTACCACAATTTAAATTTTTTAAGTTTAAATATAAAAAAGATAACAGAACAAGAAGAGATTCACAGAAACAACAAAAACAAAACAAAATAAAACAAAATGATAGGATGTCATTTCTGAGATGTAGATTGTAAAAGACTGTGACTTCAATCTTACTGTCTTGCTTGCTCTGAGAAAGTCTGCTGCCATGTTGGAGAGACCCAAGTGGCAAGGTATTGAGTATGGCCTCCAGCCAACAGCCAGCAAGAAACTGGGGCCCTCAGTTCAATATCCTGCAAGAAACTGAATCCTGACAACAACCACATAGGTGAGCTTGGAAGCAGATTCTTCTCCAGTTGAACCTTGAGATGACTATAGCCCTGACCAACACCTTGATCACAGCCTGTGACAGACCCTGAGGTTGGGTCCAGCTGCACTGTGCCCAGATTCCTTACCCACAGAAACTATGAAATAATACATATTGTCATTTTAAGCCACCAAGTTTTGGAGTAATTTGTTACACAGCAATAGCTAGCTAATACAAGAACATTGAGATTGAAAGAGAATAAGCATGTAACAAGTGAGTGATGTCTGAAGCATGTCTGGCTCCAAAGTTGCCTTTCTACACCACTGAAATTCTTCCCCCTATAACCTCTTCCTGGGTGAGAAAGTGGTTGAGGGAGACCATACCACATTTCAATATTTTCAATGCATGCAGGGAGTCCTCCCAGGGAGGACTCATGGTTCCTTGATGTGCAGGAAGCTGAAGTATTTTCTTGGTAAATATATATTTTAAAAACTAGAAATAAGATATATATATATATGGTTATATTCTCTGTGCATGTGTGCTAAAACCATTTTATCTGATTCAAACAATTTGGGGGCTTCCCTGGTGGCGCAGTGGTTGAGAATCCGCCTGCCGATGCAGGGGACACGGGTTCGTGTCCCAGTCCGGGAAGATCCCACATGCCGCGGAGTGGCTGAGCCATGGCCACTGAGCCTGCATGTCCGGAGCCTGTGCTCTGCAACGGGAGAGGCCACAACAGTGAGAGGCCCGCGTACCGGAAAAAAAAAGAAAAAAAAAACAATTTGGAAACTGCCATCACTGTAGGGAATATAATGTCAGTCATAGACATCTGAAGCATTCACTTTAAACCAACTCACTCCATCCTTCCAGAAATGAGAAACATCTGAGAGTTTACAATTAGTAGAAAAAAATCAGTGTCTTCCTGATTCCTAGGAGGAAGTTCCACATTTAATAAAGCTAGTTAAAGACTGTAATCTACATTCCAAAGAAAATCCTGTTACTCAGAGGCTTGGCCTTAAAAATCTAGGTTCCAAAATTAGAATGAGGGCGTCCCCCTAATGCCTGAGAAATAGAGCCAAGGGCACTGCTGGCCACTGGGCCATCATCAGTCCTAGGCTACTCTCAATAGCAGGGCAACAAGGCACTTGGTGACATCATCTGTGAGCTGATGATAATGATAAGGATAAGGATAAGGATAAGGATAGCCATCCAGTTCTGAGTACCTCAGATATCCAGGGCTGCAAGTCCACTGCACTTTTAGAAATAATACAGAATAGTGGGTCAAAGTACGGACTCTAGAGCTGATGGCCAGAGCTGGAATCCAGGCTCTGCCACTCCCAGATGGGTGACTTTGGCAGGTTTTTTGGACCCTCCTTGCCTGTTTCCTTGCCTGTAAAATGGGCTTACAATTGCTACTATCTCATAAGGTAATTTTGAGAATTAAATAGCATAAAGCACATAAGTCACACAAAACAGTGCCTGGTACAGAGCAAGCAGTCAATAAATGTGTGAATAATACACACCTTCGTTATTTCCTAGAATCAGTACAACAATAATGCTAGCTCGGATTCAGGAATTGGGTTTTCTGTTTTCCAGAGGAGGAAATGGAGGCTCAGAGGAGTGAAATGCCTTCTCCAAGGTTACAGAGCCATTGAGGCATGACATGGGGCTCAACTCCAGGTGTGTGTGACTCCAAGGCCAGGGTGATATTTCCACTACCCCAGGCTCAGGTACTGATACACCCCATTCTCCTCTCATTCACCTGGTGCCCGTCCTCCTTGCTTTCAAGTCTTACTTGACTTATTTATAGATTCTGCAGGCCTGCTGCTTGGGTGGTTTGAATAGAGGCCAAAACTGGCTCATGGAAAGAAGTAAAAGACCTTGGGAAACTTTGTGGGGTGAGATGGAAGAGAAGGCTGCTTCCTCCTTTGGGGAATATGTAATACAGGAACAGCCATTTCATGAATGAAGTTTCCATGTATGCATTTGTGTAACCTTTACGACATCCCAGTGAAATGTAAATGATCATGCTTTTTTTTTTTTTTTTGGCAGCTTGCATCTGGTATGTCTTCCCTCTTGCGTCTCCCTCTTTCCCACCCTCCCTATCCCACCCTTCTAAGTGGTCACAAAGCACTGAGCTGATCTCCCTGTGCTATGTGGCTGCTTCCCACTAGCTATCTATTTTACATTTGGTAGTGTATATATGTCCATGCCACTCTCTCATAGCTTACCCTTCCCCCTCCCTGTGTCCTCAAGTCCATTCTCTATGTCTGCGTCTTTATTCCTGTCCTGTCCCTAGGTTCTTCAAACCTTTTTTTTTTTTTTTTTAGATTCTATATATGTGTGTTAGCATACGGTATTTGTTTTTCTCTTTCTGCCTTACTTCACTCTGT
>NC_041215.1:5633633-5664292 GCF_002837175.3 Physeter macrocephalus
CTCCATACTGTTCTCCATAGTGGCTGTATCAATTTACATTATTCCCACCAGCAGTGCAAGAGGGTTCCCTTTTCTCCACACCCTCTCCAGCATTTATTGTTTCTAGAGTTTTTGATGATGGCCAATCTGACCGGTGTGAGATGATATCTCATTGTCGTTTTGATTTGCATTTCTCTAATGATTAATGATGTTGAGCATTCTTTCATGTGTTTGTTGGCGATCTGTATATCTTCTTTGGAGAAATGTCTATTTAGTTCTTCTGCCCATTTTTGGATTGGGTTGTTTGTTTTTTTGTTATTGAGCTGCAAGAGTTGCTTATAAATTTTGGATATTAGTCCTTTGTCAGTTGCTTCGTTTGCAAATATTTTCTCCCATTCTGAGGGTTGTCTTTTCGTCTTGTTTATGGTTTCCTTTGCTGTGCAAAAGCTTTTAAGTTTCATTAGGTCCCATTTGTTTATTTTTGTTTTTATTTCCATTTCTCTAGGAGGTGGGTCAAAAAGGATCTTGCTGTGATTTATATCGCAGAGTGCTCTGCCTATGTTTTCCTCTAAGAGTTTTATAGTGTCTGGCCTTACATTTAGGTCTTTAATCCATTTTGAGTTTATTTTTGTAGATGATGTTAGGGAGTGTTCTAATTTCATTCTTTTACATGTAGCTGTCTACATGTAAACTACATGTAAACTACTACATGTAGTAGTTTTCCCAGCACCACTTATTGAAGAGGCTGTCTTTTCTCTATTGTATATTCTTGCCTCCTTTATCAAAGATAAGGTGACCATATGTGCGTGAGTTTATCTCTGGGCCCTTCCTGGACTTGATTGACTATTTCCTTTCCCATATTAGGGAAGTTTTCAACTATAATCTCTTCAAATATTTTCTCAGTCCCTTTCTTTTTCTCTTCTTCTTCTGGGACCCCTATAATTCGAATGTTGGTGCATTTAATGTTGTCCCAGAGGTCTCTGAGTCTGTCCTCAGTTCTTTTCCTTCTTTTTTCTTTATTTTGCTCTGTGGCAGTTATTTCTACTATTTTATCTTCCAGGTCTCTTATCCATTCTTCTGCCTCAGTTATTCTGCTATTGATTCCTTCTAGAGAATTTTTAATTTCATTTATTGTGTCTTCATCATTGCTTGTTTGCTCTTTAGTTCTTCTAGGTCCTTGTTAAATGTTTCTTGTATTTTCTCCATTCTATTTCCAAGATTTTGGATCATCTTTACTATCGTTACTCTGAAATCTTTTTCAGGTAGACTGCCTATTTCCTCTTCATTTGTTAGGTCTGGTGGGTTTTTACCTTGCTCCTTCATCTGCTGCATATTTCTCTGTCTTCTCATTTTGTTTAACTTACTTTTGGTGGGGGGGTCTCCTTTTCACAGGCTGCAGGTTCGTAGTTCCCGTTGTTTTTGGTGTCTGTCCCCAGTGGGTGAGGTTGGTTTGGTGGCTTGTGTAGGCTTCCTGGTGGAAGGGACTGTTGCCTGTGTTCTGGTGGGTGGGGCTGGATCTTGTCTTTCTGGTGGATAGGGCCACATCCGGTTGTGTGTTTTGGGCATCTGTGAACTTATTATGATTTTAGGCAGCCTCTCTGCTAAGGGGCAGGTTGTGCTCCTGTCTTACTAGTTGTTTGGCCTGGGGTGTCCAGCACTGGAGCTTGCTGGTCATTGAGTGGAGCTGGGTCTTAGCGTTGAGATGGAGATCTCTGGGAGAGCTCTTGCCGACTGATATTACGAGGGGCTGGGAGGTCTCTGGTGGACCAATGCCCTGAACTTGGCTCTCCCACCTCAGAGGCTCAGGCCTGACCCTCTGCCAGAGCACCAAGACCCTGTCAGCCACACGGCCAGGTACGTGGGGAGTTTCTTGCCTTTTGGGAAGTCTGAGGTCTTCTGCCAGCATTCAGTAGGTATTCTGTAGGAGTTGTTCCACATGTAGATGTATTTTTGATGTATTTGTGGGGAGGAAGGTGACCTCCAGGTCTTACTCCTCTGCCATCTTGAAGGTCCTTCGATCATGCCTATTTTTTTTTTGAGTGACACAATATATATATATTTTTAATTTATTTTTGAATTTTATTTTGTTTATTTATTTAAATGTAAAAGTTTATTTAAAAAATTTTTTTCAACCAAAGCTTGAGTTGGCAGACTATTTTATTTTTACATCTTTATTGGAGTATAATTGCTTTACAATGGTGTGTTAGTTTCTGCTTTATAACAAAGTATATCAGCTATACATATACATATGTCCCCATATCCCTTCCCTCTTGCATCTCCCTCCCTCCCACCCTCCCTATCCTACCCCTCTAGGTGGTCACAATTCACCGAGCTGATCTCCCTTTGCTATGCAGTTACTTCCCACTAGCTATCAGTTTTACATTTGGTAGTGTCGATCATGCCTATTTTTAAGATCATTTTTTCTTGTTTGAATGAATGAATAAATTGGCTGAGGCTCAGAAAAAAATGCATCTATTTTTCTTGTTTGAATGAGTGGATGGATGAATACATTTTCTGAGGCTCAGACAAGTCAAGTCATTTGCCCAAAGTCTCTCTATTTGAATCTAGCAGAACTGGGACTCAAACCCTTCTCCTCTGACTCTATGCAGTAGTTCTTGTCATCGTGCCCCATTTCATAGATGGAAAAACTGAGTCTCCAAAGGCTATAAGACTGGTTCCAGGTCATGCAGCTGCAAGGTGATAGAGACAGGATTTAAGCCCAGAACTCTCTGGCTCTGAAGGCATTGATCTTTTTTTTCCTGCATTTCATTTTTAAATTTTTATTTATTTTATATTTTAAATTGAGGTATAGTTGATTTACAATGCTTTGGGCGTACAGTAAAGTTATTCAGTTATACATACACACACACACATATTCTTTTTCAGATTCTTTTCCACTATAGGTTATTACAAGGTATTGACTATAGTTCCCTGTACTATATAATAGGACCTTGTTGTTTATCTATTTTATATATAGGAGTGTGTATCTGTTAATCCCAAATTATCAATTTATCCCAACCCTCCCTTCCCGTTTGGTAACCATAAGTTTGTTTTCTATGTCTGTGAGTCTATTTCTGTTTTGTAAATAAGTTTTTGTATCATTTTTTTAAGTTCCACATATAAGTGATATCATATAATATTTGTCTTTCTCTTCTGACTTGCTTCACTTAGTATGATACTCTCTAGGTCCATCCATG
The DNA here is from genome assembly GCF_002837175.3 of Physeter macrocephalus. Lineage (NCBI taxonomy): Eukaryota > Metazoa > Chordata > Mammalia > Artiodactyla > Physeteridae > Physeter > Physeter macrocephalus. The sequence goes on from NC_041215.1 coordinate 5,636,810, forward strand.
TTGCTGCAAATGGCAATGTTTCATTTTTTGTGACTGAGTAGTATTCCACTCTGTATATATATATGCCACATCTTCTTCATCCATTCATCTGTCAGTGGACATTTAGGGTATGAAGGCATTGCTCTTTATACAACACCTGATGGAGTGTGACTAGTGGAGCGGAAGCTCCTTCCTCATGACCTTGCCTAGTTGGTCTTCTGCCCTATTAGTCAGACTCCACGGCTAAAGCACCTCTACTTAGGAACTTTCCAGAAGCCAGCAAAGCTACTCACCGCAGCAAAAACCCTTCAGCTCTGCCCACCACAAGTTGGCTACAGTGCATGAGTCCTCAGACTTTGGACTGTTTTCCTTTCTTCTTTGCATTCAATCATCATTATCTGAAATTATTTACTTGTTTTCACTTGCACCCCCTCCCCAAATGCAAGTTCTAAGGAGGCAGGAACTTTGTTTTGTTCATTACTGCATCCCCAAGTCTCTGGCATGGCATGTAGGTGTTCAATAAATCTTCCTTGAATGAATGAATGAACGATGAACATGAATTTCATGCAAGACTGAAAAGTTTCATCAGAGAAAGAAGTCATTCTGGCTTTATCTGTGGCATGGATTTTCTCCGTGCTGCCAATCCTCTGGCTAGCTGGGCAAGTTCTGCCTTGTCATCAAAACTGCCCTGTGAATCTGACAAACCACTTCACCTCCCAGGCTCCCCTGTTTCCTCCCCAGGATAATGGGGGAAAGAGAAGCGGGTATGTTGGAAACCCCTTCTGTCTGCAAGAAAGTGATCAGGATCCAGGTATGAAGAAAAGAAGAGTTCTTGGCATCAAAGTTTAGACCCTTGGGGAAAGGAGAGTTTGGGGTGGGTCAACTTGTCTGACCAGCTGAACCAGAGGCCCATCTCTGATCTTCTCTGAAACTTTGTCAAATGTCCTTCAGCAAGACAGCCTGAGCTCCACCCCAGACCAATGCACACGAAGTGTTCACAGCCAGGGTGAGAGCCCTCATTAATTTATTTTTCACTTAACCAGTATTTATCCACTGCCTATCTTTTATGTGCCAGGCACGGAAGATAGTTTAGTGAATAAAACCTCCCCTTTGCTTCCCTTACAGTCTAAGGGAGCACACAGTCTAGTGAGTAGTTCTCAAAGTGGGGCTCCTGGACCAGCAACATCTGCATTACCCGAGAACTTGTCACAAGGGCAAATTCACTAGCCTCACCTGAGACCTACTGAATCAGGAACTCTGAGGTCAGTCCCATGATCTGTATTTTAATAAGTCTTCCAGATCATTCTGAGGCCCACTCCATTGGTCTAGTGTGGGATTCAGACATTATGTACCTAATTAAATAGCACAGCACTTGGTTTAATTTATTAAAACACCGATCAGGACTGATGTGAAGAATAAGGGTGCTGAGAAAGTACAAGTCACTGAGGATGGTGACTAGCCTGGAGTTTCCTCACAGATTCCCCTTAGGAAATGAAAGTCATTACAAATAAAGATGCAGTTCTGAATGTTCTGATACCAAATATATGGTCAACAAGGGGAAAAAAAGCAAGGTGCAGAAGGACACAAGCACTATGTTCCTATTTTTGTGTGTGTGTTTTTCTTAATTTTAATTTTATATTGGAGTATAGTTGATTTACAATGTTGTGTTAGTTTGAGGTATATAGCAAAGTGATTCATTTATACATATACGTGTATCTATTCTTTTTCAGATTCTTTTCCCATATAGGTTTTTACAGAGTATTGAATAGAGTTCCTGGTGCTGTACAGTAGGTCCTTGTTAATTATCTATTTTATATACATTAGTGTGTATATGTTAATCCCAACCCTAACACTAGCCCTAATCCCAATTTCCTAATTTATCCCTCCCCCTACCTTTCCCCTTTGGTAAGCATAAATTTGTTTTCTGTGTCTGTGAGTTTGTTTCTTGTGTGTGTGTTTTAAAGACATGTTGGCCTTTGTATAATGTATCTCTAGAAGGATACACAAGAAAGTGGTTCACTGTGGTTGTGTCTAGGAAAGAGGCATGCGAGTAATAAGTGGACAGGAAACTGACTTTAGCTTATGTATCTTTGATACACACTTTATTCATTTCAGGACAACGCCGCTCTTGGTGTTACTGCCTGCCATGTCTAGGCAGGTGGCAGGGTCACTTCTGCAGACAGCTGCGGGGGTGGGCTGTTTAGTCCTGACATCCAGCCCTCTTTCTTCTTTCTTCCATGAGGCAATCGTTGGTGCCGTCTTCTCCAGACCCCTGCCTGGGAGGAGCTTCTAATTTGGCAGGTGAGATAGACAAAGCAAGGAAGACACAATTACAGGCAGGTGGGCTGAACAGCTCCTGTGCCAGGGCAGGCTCCCCAGAGCACGGGATCAGGTGACAGTTTGGAGGAAAGAGCAAAGCATTGGCTTAAAGACGGGGAGGTGTTCAGGGAGGGGATCAGGCTGTTTCAGAAACTGCAGGTGTTTTCAGGCTCATTGTGTGTGCATGTGTGTGGAGCCGGGAAGCCGGCTGGAGAGATAGTGTGACCTGCTGTCCCACTTTGCTGGGGACTGAGGGGGTTCTGGGATGAGGGAATTTCAGGGATAAAACTGGGAAAGTTGGTTTCCCTAGGGTAGGTGCAGCTGGTATAGATGAGGCAAGAAAAAGAGGCAGGGCAGGTAGATTTCAGTGGAAATGGTCCGGGGGAGGGACCTTGACTGGGCTTCGCTGAGTCTGGTGGCCTCATGCAGTCACAGCCTCTGTTCCCCCCAGGCGTCTCCATCTTCAAAACGAAAGATCCCAGATTCCTCAGATTTGAAAACGCACCCTCCGTTTACCTGCATATCCTATCTCTCAGGCTTACACAAAACAGCAAATCTTATCTCTATCCATCAGAGCTGATCCATTTTTCATGTGCAAATGCGAGCTTGGGGTGCAAACACCCCCCAGCACCAGTGGTCCTGGAACACTCTCTCCCATTGTAATGGTCGGTATTAGGGGGCCTGAGATAAAATCGGGTCGTTTCTAGGACAATATGATGGGAATCAGCACAGTCTAAACTGAATGCGTCAGAGGATTGTGAGATAGGAGCCTTTTATTCCCCCGTGGCCTCTGGCTTGAACTGGGTGCAGCTGAGGGCAGGTGATTACAGCTATTGCCCTGCCCATTGCTTTCTGCTGACCTAAGTGAAAAGGGTTAGTGACCTAATTCTGCTTCCCCTGAGACTCTTTCCCAGCCTTGGGTCACACTGGTAATTGGTCCCAAGTGACCAGGTCCGGGCCTGGGTCCCCTCTGCCCAACTCAGCCCAGCGCTTGGTCACAGAGACCTGGGGAGTTGTTTCTCACCTCCACCCCCAAGCAAATCATGGAGACACCCCTGGGGAGGTCGCCCTTGCCTAGTTCTCGCTGGAAGACAGTTTCCAACCCCATTTGCCTGGCTATAAATTGACGTCTCTGGGACTTCCCTGGTGGCGCAGTGATTGGGAATCTGCCTGCTAGTGCAGAGGACACAGGTTCAAGCCCTGGTCCGGGAGGATCCCACATGCTGCGGAGCAACTAAGCCCGTGCGCCAAAACCACTGAGGCCTGCGAGCCTAGAGCCTGTGCTCTGCGACAGGGGAAGCCACTGCAAGGAGAAGCCCGTGCACCGCAATGAAGAGTAGCCTCCACTCGCCGCAACTAGAGAAAGCCCGCACGCAGCAACAAAGACCCAAAGCACCCTCAAATAATTAATTAATTAATTAATTTAGAAAAATTAAAAAAAAAAAAATTGACGTCTCTGCCCCTATGTCTGCAGACTTTGGGGCAAGGCTGGATCTGAGGGCCGAGGTTTATTTCACCTACATAGGACGTGAGGACTGAGAAGCCCTTGGAGGTTATATGATTACACATCATCTTGCAGATAGGTAAACTGAGCTCAGAGACAGGAAGCTACTTGCCCAAGGTCACTGTGATGTGCTGAATTGTGGCTCCCCCCACTCCTACATCCCACCATTCCAATTCCCCTGTTGGAGTTCTAACTTCCAGGACCTCAGGATGTGCCCTTAGTTGAAGATAAGGTAATCAAGTTAAAATGAGGTTTTCAAATAAATTAATAAAATAAAATGAGGATATCAAGGTGGGGTCTAATCCAACAGGACTGGTGTCCTTATAAAAAGGGGAAATTTGGACACAGACAGGCACACAGGGACAACACCATGTGAAGATGAAGGCAGAGATTGAAGTGATGCCCCTAAGAGCCAAAGAATGTCCAAAATTGGCAGAAGACCACCAGAAGCCAGGGGCGATGCCTGCAACAGATCTCTCTCACAGCACTCACAAGGAATCCACCCTGCCGACACCTTGATCTTGGACATCTGCCCTCCAGGACTGTGAGATAACACGTTTCTGTTGTTTAAACCACCTAGTTGTGGTACTTTTTTCTTCTTTTTCATTTTTTTTTTCATTGAAGTATAGTTGATTTACAATGTTGTGTTAGTTTGTGGTACTTCTTGTAAGGACAATAGTCCTATTGGATTAGGGCCCACCCTAATGTCCTCAGTTATGTCATTACCTCTGCAAACACCCCATCTTCAAATAAGGTCACACTCTGAGGGGGTGGTGAGGTTAGGACTACAACATGTGAATTTGGTGGATAAAGTTCAACCCATGACAGTCACCCAGCAAATTGTTATTGTGGAGAAGGCAAGAACCCATCCCAAACCTGACTTCTCATACTGCCTCTTCACACCACCTGCTTTTTCGGATGCTTTCCTGAGAGAAGGGCTGCATCGGACTGGGGTTTCATCTCTTCCGACTTGCTAAAAGATGTGACAGGGCGACTCTTTGGTCTTCCCTATAAACAACTTCTCCACTTGGATGGAGAGGCCTGGCACTGGATCCCGGGACCATCACCCAACACCCCACCCCACCCCCGCCTCCTGCCCCAGGTTCCTGGCGGGACACAGGAAGTCCCAACTAGTCGCCAGCTCTCTTCAAAGCATTCTTCTCCTACCTTTGATTTTTATTGGTTTGTGTCTTAAATGCTTTGTCTGTAATTACACAGTTTGCTGCCTGTCTTGTTTCATAATGACTTATATGAAGTACATGTAGCAGCAAAGGAAAGCACATAACTAAGTGGACATTTAATAATTAGTATTCATTAAGACAATTATTTTAATAAATTAGATTCAGTTAAATGTAACCATTTTGTCCTGATTTCAGAACAAAACAAAAAACACCTGCCTAGTTTAACATGGCAGCAAAAGAAGAGAAGGGAGCAGTAGGAAAGATTCAAAGACCAGGGCAGAAGCAGGAGGGGCCTGGAAAGAGCAGAGCAAATGCAGGTAAATGTCTGAAAAAGATCGGAAAGTAACGTATTGCATGTTTCACATCAGTAATCAGAGTGAACATCTATTAAGGGCTCCCTAAATATCAAGTCGTTTGCCTGCATTATCTTATTTCATCCTCATACCAAATTAATGAGGCAGGGGCTTCTATGATTATTGCCATTTTACAGATGGGGAAACTGAGGTTGGCCCAAGGTCACAGAGCTGGAAAGTAGGTAATGGAGCCGAAAGTTGAACCTTGGCGGCTGCCTTCCTGAACCTGCCCTGGTAACCTCTTGACTCGAAGGCCCTCCCATTACAGGTGTTGGACAATGGGAGGAATAAGCCACCTCCCTCAGGGGGGTGGAAGATGGGCAGTCATTCCTGCAAAATAAGTAGCTTCTTTCGGGTCAAGCTTAGGGTAGTGGTTAAGAGCCTAAACTCCTAAGGGATACTGCCAGGGCTTGAATCCAGGGTCACTACTAATCCAGTAGGGCCTCAGTTTCCCAGTTTGCAAAATGCAGTAATAATAGTACCTTCCTCAGAAGAAAGAAAGAGTAGCTGCTGGGTTGTGAAGGAAGATTTCAGGGGGCCACCAAATCAATACCCTTGTCCAAATCTTGTTGTAGCCACATCTGACGATCCAGCCACACCAAGGATTGGCCCAAGGTCTGTCCATGGCAACCACTAAGACCTGTGGCATTTGTCACCTCAGATTTGCTCTCCAGGAAGTTGCATTCTCTTGCTGTGCCCCAAGTGTGGAAAGGAATGAACTCTGAAAATTTCCCAAGAGGGCATAGGCCCCAGGGCCCCTATCATGAAAGGGAGCCTCAATCTAGGTCCCTGGTCTGGTTCCTTCCTGACCATGTGGTATGTCAGAAAATGATCAGAATCATGGTGCCATCCAGTCACTAGAAATGACCCAGTTTTGATGACCCAACCCCCTGGGCTTCATGAGCTCCCACCTATATTCAGGCATGGGCTTCATGGGCATACAACCTGGGCCGTCACACAGGTCCCCATGCTTAGAAGGGCCCTGCATGTGATTTAATATTCTGATGTCACTGTCTTGAAATTCTTCACAATTTTTGAACAAGGACCCCACATTTTCATTCTGCACTAGGTCCTGCAAATTATGTAGCCAGTACTAGGAACAGTTTTGCTGCCGTAACAAAGAGATCCAGAAAGACAGTGACTTAAATAAGACTGAAATTTAATTCTCTCTTCATAGCAGCCCAGAGGTAGGCCATTCAGGCAGTAGGATGGCTTTTCCATCTTCAACGTGTGGCTTCCATCTTTGGGTCCAAAGAGATTGTGTCATTCTCACCTCTCTTTAGTCAGTGGGAAGGAGAAAGTAGCCTGGGAAGCACACATCCAGTCTTAAATGGCAGGGGCTGGCAGTGGTACCTATCACTTCTCCCATCCCAATGGTCAGAACAAGATCACATGGCTACACTTAGCCACCAGGAGAGCTGGGACATATACTTGTTAGCTGGGGGTCTTTGTGCTGAGATAAGCTCCACAATAACCAGCACATTGGCACACCACCAAATCTTCCTCAGGCTATGGCATTCTCAGACTGATGTTCTCACGCCAACCAGCTGTCCCCGTCTCTGCATTTCTAGACAGCCAAGATGCATGCACTGATCTCTCAAGGATAAAGTGAGTTGTGTCTACAACCCAGCTAAGATCATGTGCAAAACTGCACACACACGCATTTTCCTTAGAAGAGGGTTTAGGGGTTCTCAGTGGGCTCTGGGACAGCCTCCCTCACCCTCAACAAAGTGGAAGAACCACTAATACAAAGTCTTCAGTGTTAAGATGAGTGTCAGGTAAATAGGAGGAATATATCAAAGCTAAATCAGCAAAAGGCTGTTTGCTAGATATAGGACTAACTATGCCAGGAGGTGGCACACCATGTGTGTCATCTGTTTTTGCAAATAAACTTGTACTGGAGCACAGCTACATCTGTTTATTTACATATTATCTATGGCGGCCTTCCTACTGCAATGGAAGAGTTGAATGGTGACAACAGGCGTCTGCAAAGCCTAGAATGTTTACATACAGCCATTTCCAGAAAAAGTTTGCCAGATCCTGAACTAGATAGATAAGGGCTAGCTTCTTCCACCTGAGAACCTGAGGTGCTCTCCCATCTGGAATCTGGCAGTGGAAAGGTCTGTGTGTTGTGTTGTAGTCCAATGGGGAATGGAAAGTCCCAAGATGGTGGTGTTGGTGATGGCAGCTAATGGTTTTCTACAACACTCTCCCATCCACTGAGAACTTTGAGAGAGGTGCATGAGAAGCACCATGGGTCATGGAAAGTTAGTCTGACCTGGTGTTGAGTCCCACCTAATTACTCCTTAATTTGCAAATGTTCTTTGTTTTGAATCTCAGTTGCCTGGTCTTTAAAAAGTGGCTCCTATGTGAGACTGTACAGGGTAATAGATGTGAGACACAGCACAGAGGGTCTGTGCTAACAATCCATGTTAGCTCCTAAAGGGCAGCCTTTGGGGCCACACTGGAGGTGGGCATACCAAGCCTCAGTGATCAATTGAAGCTTTTGAGGTTTTCTTCTTGGCCCTTATTTTCGCCCAATGGCTTACATCAAGAGTGATGGCTTATCACTATTCGCAATAGCCGAGACATGGAAAAAACCTAAAGGTCCATCAACAGATGAATGGATAAAGAAGATGTGGTACATATATACAAAGGAATATTACTTAGCCATAAAAAAGAATGAAATAATGCCATTTGCAGCAACATGGATGGACCTAGAGATTATCATACTGAGTGACTTAAGTCAGACAGAAAGACAAATATCATATGATATCACTTATACGTGGAATGTATAATATGATACAAATGAACTTATTTACAAAACAGAAACAGACTCACAGACATAGAGAACAGACTTGCGGTTGTCAAGGGGGAGGGGTTTAAGGGAGGAAGAGATTGAGAGTTTGGGATTAGCAGATGCAAACTATTACATATAGGATGGATAAACAGCAAGGTCCTACTGTACAGCACAGGGACCTATATTCAATATCCTGTGATAAATAATAATGCAAAAGAATATGAAAAAGAATATATATGTATAACTGAGTCACTTTGCTATACAGCAGAAATTAACACAACATTGTAAATCAACTATACTTCAATAGATTTTAAAAAAAGAATGATGGCTTATGTCAAGAGTGTTGTACCTGCCACCAACTCACTGTGTGGCCTTTGGTAAGTGTCTTAACCCTCTCGGGCCTGTCTTCTCCTTGGTGTCATGAGGGGAATGATGAGCTGTTTCTGAACATTGTAATAGTTTATGATTTTATTTTATTTTTCCTCATTCCTCAGGAAGAATACATCCTGGTGCCTGGAAGAGGGCCTGGTCGGGACCATATTTAGAGGGCATATTACCCCACGGGTCCCGAGGGCCTTGTTCCTGTCCATGATCACAGCAGTGGAGCCAGCAGTCTGACTCATGGGGCTGTACCACCCAGACATTAAGGGATTTCAAATTGGAGGATGAGACACTGCTGTGATTTAATAGGATGAAAGAATAACGTGGCCTTGTTAGTAATACAGTAAAACTAAGCTTTCCTAATGTTTAGGGTGCACTGGCTAATTGGAGGTCCTAAGTATGCCACCATGCTCAGCATGGTGGCAAAGACCAGGGACATTGTGTCAGACTGATTCAGATTTCTTTCCTCCTCTAGCACTAACTAGCTGTGAGATGTTGTTCTTCACTGATCTTCAGTTTTTCTCTAAAGTAAATGGGAATGAGTAATAGTACCGAACATATATGTTATTGCAATAATTAGATTAAAAAGAATGAAATGTTGCAAGAACAGAGTATCCAAAAGTTCCCAAACTTACTCTGTTCACAGTTTCCAAGCATCTCAGTAATTTTTTCATGGTGCCTGAACAAAAAGAAACACCTAACAGTTCCATTTATTAAGAAGTTAGCTCCAAACTATGAATTTAATAAGTATCTATGTCCTAACAACTTAGTATTCAGCTGGAAAAAAAATAGTACACATAAATCAAAAGAAAACTAATATTATTCGATTTATTCTTAAAGAGCCAAAATCACTTCCAAAGGGATATGCTTGGGTACTGCACAGCTTGTCACACCTCGGAAAGTACGTGGGACACTGCCACCTTCATATCCTATTCCACATTGATTTTCATGCTGCCCTTGTCTTTTATTACAGTAACTGCTGAAAACCAAAACTGACATCCTCAAAAGGTATATAGCACAATCTAAGGCTGAAACTTGGAACTACCTCGAGCAATTAGTTTGCATGGTGTCCTACAGATAACAAGTATCACCATCTCCCTCGAAATTTAAAATAGGCTGGAGCATCCTTTGTTTGCTGCTTCACTCTGGGGAGCTGGGACTCATGGGTTAGAACCTTCCTGAGAAAGTATTCAAAATGTTTGCTCCTCCTTCCGTATTCCCTTCTGCTCTCCCTTCACCTCTTCCTCTCATTCTCTCCTCCCCCATCCTCTCCCTTGCTTCTAGCAACTACTAACTCCTGGAGGAGACATTAGATTCATCCTGTGTCCCCAGCATCCAGCACTAGCTGGAGCAAAGGCTAGCTATTCTGTTTGAAATGAAATGAAAATGAAGACCTTGTTGGCCTCCATCTTTGGTGGCCATTCTTCTCAATGTGTCACTCCCCTCCCCAGACCAAGTCAACACTTTCCCAGGAAAAACCTATCCAACTCTTGCGTATGTCTAAGTCATTAGCTGACCTCATTAGCTGACTGTTTGACTTCCAAAATTTGATGCCATAAATCCCAGCTATAAGGTGGCTTCCTGGTTCCAGAATTAATATCAAGTGACTTGTACAATAATGAGACACCACTCAACACAGCCCTAAGAGCCCAGTATTTTCTGAGAACATGCTTGTAGGATAGTGATTTTTGAAAGCAGAACCTCCTGCTTAGATCCTCTGGGGGTTGATGGCTTTTCCCAAAACATTCTTGTTATTGCCAAGAGACTTTCGGGAACAGATTCATGAGAACTCTTTCAACTGACTCCAAAACATCTTAGCTGAGGAACTTCTTGGAGAGAGACCCCACTTCAGCTCTCAAGTCTCCAACATCTCCCCAGTGCTTGTTTATGGTTTATTGAACTAGGTATTCTTGCAGAGTCTGTAGTCATTTTATCTCGCTAAACCTCTTCTTATAAAGTAACTCTAGAAGCCTACATGTAATTACAAATTGTTCTTTGTGATCTCTAAGCACTTCACACCATTATCTTAAAACAATGGGGAAGTTTTCAAAGGCTTGTTGAAAAGTTACTTGATGACTTCTGCCTCTGCCTGAGGGAAGGGAATTTTGATGAACCCTTAAGAGAGTTGTGGTGGCTTATGCTTCAGCCCAATCCCAGCATCCTTCTAGACTTTGCACATTCCAAGAGGACTGGATGTTCTTTCTAAATTGCCACACCCAGGACTCCAGAGACCACCACACCAACCTGACTCCATCTTGGTCTGCTCGCATAGTACTCTGGGCCAATTATGCAAATTAACTATTAACAAAATGAGTTACCAGACTTATATAAAACATGAAGATAATTTTTTGATATTTCAAGATTTAAAAAAAATAAAATCAGATGAGATCATGAATCTCAAAGTTTAAGACAAATTAAAGACTATCCAATCTACCTCCTAAACAGCTCTCAAGAGCATTCCCTCTTCTGGACTCTCAGTCTCTTCTTTAGTTCAAGTCTCACTATTTTCCTTCAGCACTGTGACGACATCCCCTCACCCACAAAAGATTGGCAGTCCAAGACTTTCTCCACTCTGCTAGAATCATCCTTCTTAACAGTAAATTTGATCACATTACTTTTCTTAAAATCTCCCTCAGGCTCCCAATTGTCTCCAAGGAACATTCCAACAGTGCAGCACCACGTTCAGTGTTCTTCTGACCTGGCCCAGTTTCCTCAGTCCTCTTGTCTTGCCCCTGCCTTTTTGCACTGAAAACTCATCACATTCTTCTCTGTTCCCTCCACCTATCCAGTACCCCCAGCCTCCAGCGCCAGGCATAGGCTGTATCCGCACCTGGACTCCTCTTCTGTCCCATCCTGCCATTCCTGGGCATATATCTGGAAAAGAGGAAAACTCTAATTCGAAAAGATACATGCACCCCAATGTTCATAGCAGCACTATTTACAATAGCCAAGACATGGAAACAACCTAAGTGTCCACTGACAGATGAATGGATAAAGATAATGCGGTACATATATACAATGGAATATTATTCAGCCATAAAAATAAGTGAAATATTGCCATTTGCAACAACATAGGTGGACCTAGAGATTATCATACTAAGTGAAGTAAGTCAGGCAGAGAAAGACAAATATCATATGATATCACTTATATGTGGAATATAAAAAATGATACAAATGAACTTATTTACAAAACAGAAACAGACTCAGACATAGAAAACAAACTTATCGTTACCAAAGGGGAAGGCAGGGGAGGGACAAATTAAGAGTATGGGATTAACAGATACACACTGCTATATATAAAATAGGTAAAAAACAAGGTCCTACTGTATAGCATAGGGAACTATATTAAATATCTTGTAATAATCTATAATGGAAAAGAATCCGAAAAAGAATATATATATATATATATATATGTAACTGAATCACTTTGCTGTACACCTGAAACTAAAATAATATTGTAAATCAACTATACTTCAGTAAAAAGAAAAAAAAACCTGCACTACATGAAAACCTGCTAGGCAAGCCCACTGCCGTGCCCCCTTCACCGCCCCAAGCCTTGTTCAACTCCCACTTGCTCATTGGTGAGACTCGCACGTGGATATACCCTCTTGGAAAGGCAACTTCGAAGTATCTATCAAAATTGGCCATGCATATATACTTTGACCCAGCAATTCTGCATCTGGAATTTGTTTTATATTTACTATGCACCCCTCACACAAGTGCTCAAAGATATTCACTGAATTATTTGTTATAGCAGCAAAAAAGGGTGGGGGGGAGAATAGCTATTCTATCAATAGGGAACTGATTATGTACAATTACTCAACAACAATAATAAAGGAGACAGACACATACTGATATAACACGATCCTCAAGATAATTAATAAAACTGAGTATAGTGTGCTGTGGGGATATTTATTATGTGGTATCTGTGCTTATATTTGCAGGTAGACACTACAAAACATGGGGATCTCTGAGAGGGAAACACAGGGATTTGGAGGAAGAATTACTTTCACTCTAAACTATTTTGGAACTGTTTCCATTTTCTTCTATTTGCATGTTTTACTTATTAAAAAAATAATGCATAAGTATGTTCTGATAAACCTTGTACAGGCATCAGTTTCTCTGAGAAGCTTGCTTTAATGCCCTAGGCTAGAATGAATCCCTTAAACATCCATATGTGGTGCTTTATCCCCCCCAAGATTATTATTTGGGTTCTTTCCCTACATTCCCAGGGTGCCCCAGGAATTCTGTGTCTGCCTCATTCCTGTACATGTGGCAGCCAGCCTGGCCCCGGACTGGGTCTCAGTGCTTGCCATTGGAATGACTTAGGACCTTAAGCTCTTACTGGGTGGAGAAAGAAAGCACAGAAACATGTTTCCTGCACTTGGGTTGCTTGCAGCCTTGACCTGGAGGAAAAACTAGCACAAGTGAACAGTTAAGACACATCCCCCAGATGGAAAATGAAGTTAGTTCAGGTCCTAGTTATGGGGAACAGGAGACAATGCTATGGGCCAAACATAATAAGAGAGATACAAAAGCAGACCGATAGCAATGACTTGGATGACGAGAGCCCTCGGCACATTATTGACCCTTTAGAGGGTCACAGAATGAACACAGGGGCTTCTGGAGACCTTCTCGCCTCTGTGGTTAAACGTGAAAGGAACAATAGTAATTCACCCTCGAGCACTGGTCACGTGCCAGGCAGTACTAAGAATGTTCTTACACAGCTTGTTTAATCCCAAGAATTACCCTAATAAAGTTATTATCCTCACTTTGCAGATGAGGAAACTGCTTAGAGGTTATAGAATGGGCAGAGGGTCGGAAATGGTAAGTGGCTGAGCTGGGCAAAGAAGACATCTGGGGCTTCCCTAGTGGCACAGTGGTTGAGAGTCCACCTGCCGATGCAGGGGACACGGGTTCATGCCCCGGTCCGGGAAGATCCCACATGCCGCGGAGCGGCTGGGCCCGTGAGCCATGGCCACTGAGCCTGCGCGTCCCGAGCCTGTGCTCCGCAACGGGAGAGCCCACAGCAGTGAGAGGCCCGCGTACCGCAAAAAAAAAAGAACACACACAAGAAGACACATCTGGTTTGCACTAAAGTGCCTCCTCTCAACCATTCCTAACACAGAGGACATGTGCCCATGAAAACATCAACCTTGGCAACAGCCTTATGAGTCATCTTTCCCTGTGTTCCCACTGGACAGATAAGAACACTGAATTCCACAACTAGAGGGTGACTTGGCCAGGTGGTATAGTGATGGTGGCTCATCCCCCACTATTTCCATCACCCCACAACAAGGTCAGCAGGTCAGAGGAAGTGTAAAACCCAAACATGGGTTCTCATTGCACTCAGGGTAAAATCAGACCTCAGAACTAAAAGCTACATAATTCCCTGTCCCTGTACTAAAAAATTCTAAGTCTGGGCAGACTTTCCTGTCCGTGTTTAAGCAATACTGAGCATCAGCAAAGATAACTTAGCTACATGCTCTAAAAAAGACCCACTACTGGAAGAGAAATCTGTGAACCAATTGAAATAGACTAGGTATGAAGATGAACAGCAAGTCTCACTTTAGGACCCTCTCTTTACTGTGTTCACAAATCTGAAGCATGAACAAGTTTATGTCGTAGACTCTGCTTAATCCCAACTAATTATCTGCCTGGTAAAACCAGCCTTAAAATCATCAAGCCCAGGCCCTAAAACTCCATAAATAGCCTCCCCTGAACTTCACCTTCTGAGACATCACTAGAACTCTGTCAAGGTTGTGTTCTCCTTTATTGCAGTAGATCTAGTAAGCTTAGCTTTGATTGATCAATGTGCTTTTTGTTTTCTTTTTTTAATGTATAATGTCTTTTACTACTTTATGCAATTTATTTTTTTCTTGTTTTCCTTTTACTTATTTATTTATTTTTACATCTTTATTGGATTATAATTGCCGTACAATGTTGTGTTAGTTTCTGCTGTACAACAAAGTGAATCAGCTATATGTATACATATATCACCATATCCCACTGGCTATCTATTTTACACATGGTAGTGTATATATGTCAATACTGCTCTCTCAATTCGTCCCACCCTCCCCTTCCCCCGCTGTGTCCACAAGTCTGTTCTCTACATCTGTGTCTCTATTCCTGCCCTGCCACTAGGTTCATCAGTGCCATTTTTCTAGATTCCATATATATGCATTAATATATGGTTCCTGCCCTGCCACTAGGTTCATCAGTGCCATTTTTCTAGATTCCATATATATGCGTTAATATATGGTATTTGTTTTTCTCTTTCTGACTTACTTCACTCTGCATGACAGACTCTAAGTTCATCCATATCACTACAAATGACTCAATTTCATTCCTTTTTATGGCTGAGTAATATTCCATTGTATATATGTACCACATCTTCTTTATCCATTCATCTGTCAGTGGACATTTAGGTTGCTTCCATGTCCTGGTTATTGTAAATAGTGCTGTTTTCTTTGGGGATTTTGAGGTGCTTTTCTGGGGCAATGTAAAGTCGTGTGCCTTCTAGCCTCTAGTTGGCTTCTCTCTCCGTTGCTCTCTGAGCTCCAGCCACTGAAGCCTTTGGTCAGTTCTTTGGCCATACCATGCTTCTTCTGACCACAGGGCCTTTGCACAGACCATTCCTTCTGTCTTAAATATTCCCACTGACCTTCTTTACCTAGTTAACTCCTATACTTCTTTCAAATCACCTCACTCATCATTTCTCCAGGGAAGCCTTCCTTCCCTATCTATGTGAATAAGCTAGACCTCCCTGTTATTTGCTATTACAGCCACTTATCTGTGCTGTATAGCGCTTACCCTGTTGCTGTTTAGTTTACCCTTTAGAACGTAAGGTCCCTGGGGTGGGCAGGCACTGTGTCTGTTTTGATCACCCACACAGTTCCTTGCACTTTACCTTGAATAGGTGCTCAGCAAAGAGTTCTTGGATAAATGAATGGATGGATGGATGGATGGATGGATGGTAGCAAGATCTTGCTTTTAATAATACCTCACGGTTGTGCATATGTACCAGTGAGTGTGTGTGTGTATGTGTGTCTCACGTGTTTGTAACATAAAGCTAGAACAGGAGACATGGGCCAGGACGTGGGAATGGTGACACCAGTGGCAGCAGGAAGAAGGTGGGAGTCTAGAGGATACTTCAGTCTCTGGCTTTGGCTCTGGAACCTATCTGCATTGAGACACTCCACATCTAACCCAGTCCCTCCAACCAACCACCTAGTGAGAGTTGAATGGGTTTGGGGAGAACCTCATCATGCTTCCCTTCAACTCAGGCTAAGTTGGAAAATTACCAGCTTCCCAGAACACTGCTCACATACCCAGTGTCCAGGGGTGTTCAGACAGATAAGAACCCCTGGGTTCATGTTGAGGCACATAAGGATCTTTTGTTTGGTTAATTGGTTGGTTTTGTTTTAAGACTTTATTTTTTAGAGAAGTTTTAGTTTCACAGGAAAACTGAGAGGAAAGTACAGAGAAGTCCTGTATACCTCCTGCACATGCCTCTCTGTTATCAATATCTCCCATCAGGGTGATACCTTTGTTAAAATCAATAAACCTACATTGACACGTTGTTATCACCCAAAGTCCATAGTTTACCTTAGGGTTCACTCTTGGTGTACATTCTATGGGTTTTTGACAAATGTACAAAGACACATATCCATCATTACAATGTCATACAGAGTAGCTTCACTGCCCTAAAATTCCTCTGCGCTCCACCTATCCCTCCCTCCAGCCCATCAACCCCTGGCAGTCCCTGATCTTTTTACTGCCTCCACAGTTTTGCCTTTTCCAGAATGCCGCATAGTTGGAATCCTACTGTAGGTAGCCTTTTCAGATTGGCTTTTTTTCACTTAGTAATTTGCATCTAAGTTTCCTCCATACCTTTGCATGGTTTGATAGCTCATCTGGTTTTAGTGCTGAAAAATATTCTGTCTTCTGGATGTGCCACAGTTTATTTCTCCACTCACCTGCTCAAGGACATCTTGGTTGCTTCCAGAAATGCATAGGTTTTAACCATCATGTTTAACTGTCTTTTATTCTTGGCTGAAGACCTATCTCATACTTCATTCCTTCAAACTGGGCACACTAAAACCATTTTATTTTAAAAAAATATACTATTAAAAAACAAAGGAAGTAATCCATTTGTTTTTACAACTTTATTGAGGCATAACTGATAGCTAATAAACTACATATTTAAAGAGTACAATTTGACAAGTTTTGACATGGGTATACACCTGTGAAAATGCCAATATCAAGATAATGAATGCATCCACCACCCCCCAAAGTTTCTTCCTGTTCTTTTTTTAAAAATTAGTTAATTAAATAATTTAATTTATTTTGGCTGCACTGGGTCTTTGTTGCTGCACGCAGGCTTTCTCTAGTTGCAGTGAGCGGGGGCTACTCTTCGTTGCGGTGTGCAGGCTTCTCACTGGGCTGGCTTTCCTTGTTACGGAGCACAGGCTCTAGGCGCGGGGGCTCAGTAGTTGTGGCTCACGGGCTCTAGAGCACAGGCTCAATAGTTGTGGCGCAAGGGCTTAGTTGCTCCGCGGCATGTGGGATCTTCCCGGACCAGGGCTCGAACCAGTGTCCCCTGCATGGGCAGGCGGATTCTTAACCACTGCGCCACCAGGGAAGCCCCTCATGTTCTTTTATAATCCATCCTTCCCCTTCTCCTCCACACGCAATCACTACTCTGCTTTCTGCCTCCATATATTACTTTGCATCATTTTAATTGCAAATTTTTTTTAGTATTTTCTAGAACTTCTTTTTCTGTTCCGCAATTGCAAAGAATGTGATAGAAAGCAGCAAGAGTAGCCTGAAGTCTTCCTTCTTTGGGCAGCAATAAGGTAACCCACTGGCTTCTCCTGATGATACTGAAGCCCAGTAAGCATCACTGGGGGAAGCGGGGGCAGGGAGGGCCAGCCAAGGGAACGGTGCTGGTTTCTGTGAGCAAATAATCCCCAGGAAAATAGGGACCCAAGAAGTTAAGCCAGACAGCGGATTGAATAAACTCTCCTTTGCCCAAAACAGCTCCACAGGTTACTTAGAAAATTCTGAAGTTAACCCATTTTCAGATCCTGGGTTGATTTGAAGGAATGAAAGAAGATTCTCCATTTAGAAGAATAACCAATAAAGATGAGGTGGATCGACACTTCTAGAATGGGCCTTTCCTAGGCCTGTTTTTAATCTAATAATAATTTTTAATTTAACAATAATTACCTTTACATTTAACTTCAAAAGCTCACTAAGAATTTAGGGAGGGAGGCTTAAACTAAAATTACTCTTGCAACTGGCAGCAGAGTAATTTGCAGGCAATTTAGGGCCATGTATTTGCATGATGCTCACAGGGAAAAAATAAGGTGTTGACTGTTGACATGCTGCCTCGGAGAAGGCTGTTCAAACTCTTCTTTTCCAAGCAGTTCTCAGGAGCCTTCAGACCCCACAGATGAGTCACGATCTGCCATGTGCCCATTGGATTTGTAACTAGACCTTTTAATAAAATATACACTGTCCATACACCTATGTATTTCTCAGTGTTACCTGTAAGGAAATATCCCTTTGTGCTTCAGAGGAATAAGCAATTCTTCGCCAGAAGATCAGAGCACCAGTTAGGCAGTACCTTTTCTAAGTCTGGGCCTGTTAGTACAGCAGTGACCGCGGCAACAACTATAATAGTAGTCAACGTTAGGACCTACTCAGGACCAGGCATTCTGCTGAGCCCTTTCACTTGCATTGTCTTGTTAAATCCTTACAATGATCCTAGAAGATGAAAATGAATATTATCCCCATTTTACAGAAGAGGAAAGCAAGGCTCTCTGAGGTAAAGTGTCTTGTCTGAGGTCCCCCTGCTGTGCATGCAGGAGCTGGATTTTAAAGCCCGGTCTATTTGCTGACATGCAACCTGGAAGATAGTTGCTCCCATTGATTGAAGCAGGTGTGTGGCAGGTACCATCAGTGTGCCACCCAGATGCACCCTGTGCTGATCAGAGCTGCCTCAGAGGCTCATCCCACACACACCCTCCCTCTCCGCCATGGTCGTGTTTCTGCCCTTTGCCGTGACTGATGAGGGAGACTTTACAACCTTGGAGCAGGATAACTGCTGTAGTGCAACTCACACTCCAGACTTTTTCATAGGACCCAGCTAGACTTCTCTGGAAATCACACCTTTGCTGATCTCTCCCTGCCCCATCCTGCTTCCCTTGCTCCTGCCTAGGGTTCAGGAGAGAGCGCTTCCTCAATCCATCACTTGCACAAGAAGCCCCATCTCCAGCTCTGCTTCTAAGGCACTGACCCAAGACAAAGTTTCTCAGGGAGTGGCGAGTTTACGGTGAAGGGCAATGGAAAGGTCACTTCTCTTGAAGAACCTCTTCTCTCTGCCCCAGTTGGGGCCTCAGAAGCAGTAGGGGTCCTATGGATGGTCACAGGGTTGGTTTACAGGGTGCAGTCCAGTAGGACCATCACCAGGGGTGGAGGCAGGCTCCAGGCTCAGATCTCAGCTCTCAGCATAAAGAGAGATTGCTGTGCATGACACTCACCTCACGGAGACGGGGTAAATGTGATCACGGATGAACACTGCCCCTTAGGACTCACTGCTTAAATGGGAGGTATATTCAGGGATTTCAGGAAAGGAAAGAGTATTTCCTGCCCCTCCTCTTCCTACCCCAACCTCAAGCACTGAGCAGAATCATGAAAACATTACCCCTAAGTTGGACAAAACAACATGGTAGATACCAACTGACCTCTTTTGCCTCCAACATCTGAAGTTGGTCTGATGTGTCCAAATCAGGGAAAGTCTGAGATCATCTTTTGACTACAAATGGCCCAGAACCGATTGCCCAACTACAGAATGCCTGAGGAGGTGGGGTATTTCTGAGATTGATCTGGAAGATCCCAGGTTCTGGGTTTGGGGTACTTTGGGATTCTCATGAAGAGTCTACGTGATCCTCAAGACTGGATAATGCTGGAGCCTGTCCGCACATGCTCATCCAGCCAACCCATCTTTACTATCACTGCTGATTCCAAACCACCCTCAGAAACCTCCCTCTATCCCATCCTCAGCCTCAGTGTGCAAATGCATTCAAGCTTGATTCAACGCCATGTCTCAGTCATAGATAAAGCGTCATTCCTTCATGAATTCATTCAACAAACAAAATTCAATGTCTTATTTGTGCCAATCACTCCTCTAGATTCTGAGGATACAGGATGAACAAGCTGGAGCCCACCGTCAGATGAGGGAGCCACACCCACATTGGAGCTGCACGAAGGTCTTGCTCTCCCATCTGTACGTATGGTTCCCTCCACCTCTCAATACTGGACCCCTTGTTTTTCACTCAACTATAGTCACCCTTCAAGTACCTGCTCATACATCACTGCTTCCTCCTCAAACACTCTTCTGACCTTTCCCCCACCAGCTGGCACCCCTTCCCTTAATGTCTAGAGTCCCTGTTCTTCCCTTTTCATAGTCCTTATTGCACGCAGGGCATTAGAGTGATGTGTTTGCAGATGGTGAGCTCCTTGAGGGCAGAGATCATGCCCTTCATTCATTTACTCTTTCCTCCCTCTCTTCATTCTTTGAAGAGCCAGGCATGTGCTAGATGCTAAGGTTTGCGTTGGTTCCTTACAGACAAGCTCCCATCCTGTCTTCACGGCACTCGTTCCACTGGGGGAGGCAGGTGAAAGTAACTCATCTTCAGATTCCCATACTTTAGCAGAGGCCCTGATGGAGAGTGGTTCCTCGTGAAGTCTATAAAGTGAATGAATGAGAGGGCCAGGAATTTCCTTTCTCTCAGGCAAGGGATTGAGGGGCTACGATTATGTCCACAGAGAATGAAATGAACTCTAGTAGAAATCTGACAATTGTCTGACCAAATCCAAAATTCCCTGGAAGAGTGATGCCCCTTCAGTTTGGGCTGCATAGACTAGGGGTCTAAAACTCAGTCACTTACAGGGGCCCAAAAGGTCATATGCACACATGACTTGTTTCAGGTACAAGATCATTGTCCTATACTGCCCATTTTGGAGGCTGTGGTCAACAGGAGAGTGGACACTGGTGACATGAGGCTCCCCTTCTCAGCTATTTTATCTTTCCTATAGGAATGTGAACTAAGTCTTTTCCAATTTCTCAAAAGAAGTCAAAACTTCAAAAATTTGCAAAAATTTTCTGAATTTTTGGCTCCATCCAATCTCCAGATTTTCACTACACAGTTGTTTTAAACAGCTAGACAAATAAAAATAGTCTGTAAAAAACTCACTTGCATCTTCGGGTACTAATCTAGCCCCCAGTCAAAATCCCACCTAAAGAGACTTCTTTGTAGTTAATGCTTCTTGCCTGAATAAACTCAAAGGGGGAGAAAAAAAAAATTAACAGAAAAAAAAATAAATCCCAGGAGGAACTGGACAAGGCTGAGAAACTGAGTTCTTTTGAACAGGATGTTCTTAGCAAGACATCCCCACCCCCATCTTGTAAAAGCCCCAGGTTAGAGGCATGGGGTTGGAGGCATGGGGGAAGGAGCCAGGCCTGGCATCAGTGATCTCCCCAGATGGCCAACTCAAAGCAATTAGAGCAAGGGAGGTCCTTATGTCTCCGCTACAGGTCGTTTCAATGAAGAGGAGACTGCCAGGGTGCAACCGGATAGCTTCCTGGTTGGAGGGCTGGACAGTATTAACTTACACAGGCCTACAAACAAGCCGGGCACTCTCCACCCTATCCGGTTACATGCAAAGCACAAATAAACTTCCTGGGCTGACTAATAGAGGAAATTGGGAAGGAAGGAACAATCTATCAATTATCAATAGGTGGCTCACAGGAACCCGACAAATTAAGCAGTTAACACGGGTAATAGACATGAAAAGAAAACTATAGGATTTAAAAAAATAATTCCTCCACGATGCAGTAGATTAAAGGAATAGGCTGCTTTGCTTGCAGCCACAATAATGTGCCAGATCAAGTAAAAGAGGAGAGAGGAAGAGTAAAGATGCGTGCCCTCAGTGTCTTTGCCTGGCTGCAAGCGTCCTTATATATCACCTGGGGAAATGGCCTTCCATCTGGGAAGCTGCCACAAGCAGGAAAGCATGGTTTAGTATTGCCCAAACTGCAGGGATGGGGTGATGCTGGGTGATTTTAGGTGGGATTGATTCAATAACCCTGGACCACCAAATGAAGACGTATTCTCTTCTCAATTCTATTGCAATCTGGTGCTACTACCCTCTAAAACCTCCCTGACCCTGCAGACCTTGCTCTTTAGCAACAAGGGGACACAGGCTCACAGTCTCCTGTGGGCATCTGGAGCCAGCTAGAATGCCAGGCTTTCGTTTTGTCTTTATGGTATTTATTTTTCTAGTTACCTTCTTCATATCCCAAGTGGCACTGCATTCTCAGTGAGTAGCTGTCCACAGGTTTTTGAAATAAATTTAGTTACGTTTTTAAAAGTCAGGTGATTTTAAAAATTATAGTCGGGAAATCATAGCACCTAGTTACGGGGAAGTGATCATGAAATGCTGAGCCCCCTACCAACTCATGCAACTCTTGGAAATACCTTTGGATTTCCACTGGGTCTATCATTATATTAAGGGCTAACATCACTGATCTCCAAGGACCAAGCAGAGGAACCATATGGGAATTAAATGCATTATTTCATTAAGTTCTTCCCATTCCTTTGTGACATGATAATACTTTGGGGGCCCCATTTTACAAATGAGGAAACTGAGGCACAGAAAAGCTAACTAATTTGCCCAAGGATACTCAGACATGAAAATGTAGAGCCTAGATTGTTCCCTAGACCTGAGTGACTCAGAACATAAGAGGTAAGGTAGGGCTTCCCTGGTGGCACAGTGGTTAAGAATCAGTCTGCCAATGCAGGGGACACAGGTTTGAGCCCTGGTCCGGGAAGATCCCACATGCCGCGGAGCAACTAAGCCCTTGCGCACAACTACTGAGCCTGCACTCTAGAGCCCGCGAGCCACAACTACTGAAGCCCCCGCGCCTAGAACCCATGCTCCGCAACAAGAGAAGCCACCGCCATGAGAAGCCCGCGCACCACAACGAAGAGTAGCCCCCGCTCGCCACAACTAGAGAAAGCCCGTGCGCAGCAGTGAAGACCCAAGGCAGCCAAAAATAGATAAATAAATAAAATTTTTAAAAACAGCAACAAAAAGCACATTATAAAAAAAAAAAAAAGGTAGGATAACCTGGCTGCCTTCTGAGTCACTGGAATATGCTTATCAATCTTGGAGATCTTCTGAAGATTGAATGAGAGAAAGCAGGGAAAGACCACGGCTCAGTGCCTTGGCATGTAGCATGCATTTAATCAATTCTCTCCTTCCTTTGCACTGAGATGCACAGGACTTTAGGAGACTTTCAAAGTCATGGCCTCAACTTCTGCATTTTATCGAGGGGCCTGAGAGGGTTAAGGGACTTCCCAGGGTCTCACAGCAAGTTGCAGTGAAGTTGGCACTTTTGCTTGGGTGACCGGCTCCAACCAGAAGTTCTCCACCATTCCTCCAGAACAGGGTACCCACTATGCTTCTTGGTGTCTGGCTAGATGTCCCAAGGTTCACAGACCACTCTCAGTGCTCTGGAAGACACAAGTCTGACCCCAGTCCCCTCTGACTTCATCATTCAACAGCTATTCACGGAGCACCTGCTATCTAGGTGCTGAGATTCACAGACCCAGGCCCCACTATCATGGATTTCCCATCTAGAAGGGAAGACAGACATTAATCAAAGGATTGCCCAAAGAAATATACGTTTACAACGGTTTCGTGTACTGTGAAGGAACAGGGCTGGTAGAGTGTATGCCTCTTTCATCTATTTAACAGCCTACTCATTAGTTTCCTACCTCCCTGTCTCCCTTTCCAAACAATCGCCACATGGCTGCTGGATTAATCCACCTAAATCCCAATTCTGACGTCCCTCCTGGCTTTCAAATGTAAATGATGTAAATGCCTGATGTAAATGCCTCAGCCTGGCAAGCTTTCTTCCATGAGGTGCCTCCAACCCAGTTTTCCAACCTGCCACTTGGCCCCGTTCCCCGGGGCCAAGAGCCAGGCTTTCCCACCACACTGCCTTTATCTGTGATGATCTGTGAAACCCATGATGCCTTCTTAATGGAAGCGCCAACCCACCATTCCCCAAAGCCTGTGCCAATGCCTCCTCCTCCATGAAGCCTTCTCTTTATCCTGCATCACTTCCATCAGCCACCTGCAGCACTTTCCTTCATCCTTGTCTGAGAAACCACATGCTTCTGTGCAGCACAACTATGTAGGGACCCTTCTTATGTTTCCAACCTGAGTACAAGTTCCTTAGAATAGGGCGGAGATATCAATGTTTTATTAGACTTTTGTGTTGTTCATTGTGTTAATAATACAACCTGTGTTCAATAAGCACCACTTGAATTCAGTTGGTGCTAAAGGGTGGCCTAGAGATATGGGTTATACTCAAACAATAAAACATAAATTAATTATCCTTTGAGTATAATTCAAACCTCTAGCCTGTCCTCTAGCAACAACTGAATTCGATCTGTGCCTGTAGAACCAGGGGTGGAAATTAAGAACAGAGAGTGAATGAGACACGGCCCTGTGCTTAAAGAGACAAAGGCTAGGTGGAGAGGCAAACACCCAAGCACATAATAACTGCCAGGGTGCTAAGTGCAGCCGAAGACTAGTAGTAACAACAGTCTGTACCCACTAGGTGCTTCCCACGTGCCAGGACTGTGCTGGGCTCTTCACATGCATTATCTCATTCGACCCTCAGAGAAATCCCATGAATTCAGTTCTTCCTATTTCTGTTTTATAGATAAGGGAGCTATGTTGACTTGTCTAAGGTCCTAGTTGGGGATTGCATTCAGTGGTATATTACTGAAGCCCACCAATAAGCAGCCTGTGGCAGGGAGTCCAGGGCTGGTGCATTGACACCTTGATGCCATCAGAGGCCAGGCACCTCCTGTCTTTCTGCTCAGCCGTTCTTAGGGTGTGACCTTCATCCTCTGGTTTGCCACCTTGTGGTTGCGAGATGTTGGATCCACATCTGGTCTAGCATCTACAATCTAAACAGGGAGTAGGGAAAGGACAGACAATAAAAGTCACAGGCCAGTTAGTCTGCTCCCTTTTAAAGCATTTCTGGGAAGACCTACCATTAAACTCCATCCACATGCCATTGGTCGGAGTCTTGTCATTTGAGTACTCTTAACTGCAAGAGAGGCAGGAAATGCAGTTATATAAATGGACTCACTGCCAGGCTAAACAAAACTAGAATTCCTTGAGTAGGAAACAACGGAGAGAAGGGATATTGGGTCAGCAGCAAGCCGTGTCTGCTGTCCCACTTTCAAGCCTGAACTCAAACTAGTGGTGTACTAGTAAACATTTAACCAGTTGGGGGTGTAGGTGAGGGGACAGGAGAGCTCCGATGTGTGGTGTTTGCCAATTTCTGTGATGTAAGTTCTCTCATCCTGGGTCATGTCAAGCTACAAACATGATTGCACATGGTTCACAGGTTTCCTGAGCATTTAACAATCAGCTCTCATGAGCTGGGGCTAGCCAGCTCCAGAACATCATGGACTTGAACCTACCCAACTCCAGGTAAGCAATCTTTACCACAGTACTTTACCAAATGCCACGGGACACAGAGAAGGGAGCATCAAGTGTGTGCCCAGCAACCACACAATTCTTGAACTTTGGAAATCTGTTGAGGCAGAGAGGCGCCCACAAGATCAGATGCACCAAGTGTTTTAAGCAGAGGTAGTGAGAGCTGCCCCTTTCCAGGCAGAAGTGTGGCAGACAGGCCTGAAGCCCCCGGGAGTATAGGGGAGGTGAAGAAGTGACACACCAAAGGTTCTTCCCCGGGGACTCTTAAGGAACTGTTGGGTGATGACTCAGGGCCCTGAGGCAGAAGGCCCTGATTAAGGCAACTAGTGCCT
Source organism: Physeter macrocephalus (assembly GCF_002837175.3). Lineage (NCBI taxonomy): Eukaryota > Metazoa > Chordata > Mammalia > Artiodactyla > Physeteridae > Physeter > Physeter macrocephalus. The sequence continues at coordinate 5,662,252 of NC_041215.1, forward strand.
GAAACTGAGAGAAAAGAAAAAAGTGTTCTTTAATAATCTTCTTTCCTACCTCTATGCCAGTGGTTCTAAACCGGGGGCCATCCTGCTTCCCAGGGACATTTGGCAATGTCTGGAGACATTTCTCGTTGTCAAAACTGGAGGAGGGGGGCTTCCCTGGTGGCGCAGTGGTTGAGAATCCACCTGCCAATGCAGGGGACACGGGTTCGAGCCCTGGTCTGGGAAGATCCCACATGCCATGGAGCAACCAAGCCCGTGCGTCACAACTACTGAGCCCGCGTGCTGCAACTACCAAAGCCCATACACCCAGAGCCCGTGCTCAGCAACAAGAGAAGCCACCGCAATGAGAAGCCTGTGCACCACAGAGAAGACCCAACGCAGCCAAAAATAAATAAATAAATTTATAAACAAGAAACTGGAGGAGGGGGTGGTGCTACTGGCATCCACTGGGTAGGAGCCAAGTGTGCCACTGAGCATCCTAGAAAGTAGAGGAAAGCACCCCTACCCTCACAAGGAAGACCTACCTGGCCCCAAAGGTCAGGTTGAGACATTGGCCAACAAGGTTGGCTACTTGCTAATGGCTGTTCAATGCCTCCATAAATTCTGTGAGCCACAGAAAAGACTTACTTTCTTACTTTTTTTTCCTTTCTTTCTTTTTTTTTTTTTTCCTCTGGTACTGTTGATGGGGGGAAGGCTGTGAGTGGGGAAGGGAAGGCGCTGTTTATTATTCGACTCTTGCTTCCCCAGCAGGGAAAACACTGTTTATACAAAACATCAAAGGTCGCTGCCACAGATATCAATTCCATATTGCATGAGCCTTTGCCAAATCAAATTAGCTTATTTTCCTTGATATTAAGTTTGACAAGCAAAGAGACTGTGAAAACCAGAATTCCAACTGGGTGTGCCCCTGTAATTCGGTACATTTTTGTAGCATGGAGATTCCAACAGTAGCCTTATTCTTCAAGTACGGATTATATTACTGTCTGTATTTATCTTGTCTGGAAATTTACCTCGTTGTATCCTCCATTCCTTCTAATATTCAGATTCTTCAGGAATGGGACGGAGGCAGCAGATGCTGTTTGGACTGGCAGAGATGCCCATGGTGGTCGGCCGGGTGGTGCCCCAGGAAGAGAGGGGCCCCAGCTCCGCGTGAAACCCACTATTAAGACGATTTGGTGCGGGGCAGTGGTGTGTCAGCATCTGTGTCAGTCACAAGAAAAAGAAAGAAAGAAAATATCCCCAGGCTAGTTACTCTTAATGGTTTTGGGTTCCGGATAGCTTTGAAAATCTGATGAAAGCTGTGATCTCCCTTCTGCAGACGTGTGCACACATCGCCACATTTTGCACAGAATCCCAAATGTTCACTGGCTTCCTGACACTCCACGGAGGAGCCCCCCCGCCCGGATTAAGGACCTCTGCTATAGGCCAGTGTATGTTGTAAAAAGAGGCTGACTGTGACCCCAGACAGACCCAGTCGTGTCCTGGCTCTTCCACGACGTGACCTTACATCTGTGACCTTAACCTCACTTCCTGGAGTCTGAGCTTCCTTTGCTGTAAAATGGGCACTAACGTCTCCTTGGCCAGGTGGCCTCACTGGGTAGGAAAATCACTCCAAGTCCAGGTGGAGACTGGACCAGATGCGGAAGGAGATGGAGGCAAGGAAACCACTATTCATTGAACTTGTGTTTATGGGACACCTACATGCAGACTCCGTGCAGAGTGCTGGGAATTCCGAGATAAATGAGACTACATTTTTGCTCTCCCGGATCTCAAAGACCATCTCAAATTCACAGGCGAGAGCTGGGGAGGCTTCAGCTAGTGCGGTGGCACAGGCTATATCCACAGGAATGAATTCAGGAGTTTAATTTTTCTACTACACAAAAGGCCTGACTTCAGAATCACGCTTTTTTTTTTTTTTTTTTTGCGGTATGCGGGGGTCTCTCACTGTTGGCCTCTCCCGTTGCAGAGCACAGGCTCTGGACGCGCAGGCTCAGCGGCCATGGCTCACGGGCCCAGCCGCTCCGCGGCATGTGGGATCTTCCCG
>NC_041215.1:5664413-5690030 GCF_002837175.3 Physeter macrocephalus
TTTTTTTTTTTTTTTGCGGTATGCGGGCCTCTCACTGTTGTGGCCTCTCCCGTTGCAGAGCACAGGCTCCGGACGCGCAGGCTCAGCAGCCACGGCTCACGGGGCCCAGCCGCTCCGCGGCATGTGGGATCTTCCCGGACCGGGGCACGAACCCGCGTCCCCTGCATCGGCAGGCGGACTCTCAACCACTGCGCCACCAGGGAAGCCCTGAATCATGCATTTTTAATACAAGCCAGCTTCTAGGGCTGGTAACAGTGCCCAGAATCCCTATCAGGGGGTTGAATATCAAATGTGATCTTCCATCAATCACTGTTTGGCGTCTGCGATGTAAGGTGTACTAGTCATCCATGCTTTCCCGTTGGAGCAGTGTAATACAGGATATGCCCTCTGAGCTCCATGAAGACTTTCCTTTTCATGGCTCCATTTCTAGCACCCAGGATGGGGCCTGACAACCAGGAGGCACTCACTTAATGTTCACTAGAAGGAACGAATGAATGGACTCACCTATGGGAGACACAGACTTACCTGGTGCAGTAAAAGGGAAGGGAGGGCTGAGAACTCAAGTGCCCGGGGAGGCTGCCTTGGTTACGAGGCCTTGGGGAGGTGGCCTTGGGGGTGAGACTTGAGCAAGAGCTAATGAAGTGGAGAGAGAAGACCGAGGAAACAGCCCTTGGGAAGGCCGGATGGCAGGCAGGAGACTGGCAAATTCAAGGAACTGAGAAGGTCAGTATGGCTGGAGCCCTGAGGATAAAAAGAGGGGTTCAGGGGATGACTGGAGGGGGAGATCATACAGGAACCTCCTAGAGGTCCCTCACTGTCCTAAGCCAATGAATATATATCCTCCCTTTGACCATGAGAATTGTTTTGATGATGGTCACCAACACAGTCAAAGGAGGTGAGAAGAGACACTGGCTATGAACTTCCAGGATATAAGGTCCTCTCTTCCATGGGAACTACTAGAATCTCTCCTTTTTCTCCTGGATAGTTTGGTATGAAACTCCCCTCCGCAGCAGAACTCGTAGCTGGGGAGGGGTCTTCAAATGCTGGAAGCTAGCATGTGGGACTTAAAGATGAAGCTGACATCTTGAAAGACAAGCTAAACTGAGCCTTGATGATACTCTCTGAGCACCTGGATCAAGCTTCACCTGATGCCAACTACTTCTGGATCTTTCAGCTTCCTGAGCCAATAATCCCTCTTTGTTTTTAAAGCCATTTTGAGTTGGGATTTGGACACAGGGGTACTTAATTGATTCAGGCGGTTGAATCTAATGTTGCTGATTCTGCAGAACAATTTTTACAAACACTTGTCAAAAGACAGGGGCATCTGGGAGTAGAAGCTATGTGGAAACTGTAATCTGAAAGCATGAAATTTCATATTTTACCAAAGTATTATGATGGGCCATCAGACCAAAACTTCACACCACGGTACAGCAGTTCACAGTGAGTGGTCTGAAATGCTTATGGACACAGTTGCAAAGATTCGGGATTCAGTTTCCATTTGGAGGAGAGCCTAGAATTTTTGGATGTTTCCCCAAGGATTCAAGCTGGTGGATCTGAAAAGCCAGCAGGGGGATCTCCTAAGAGGCGCTTTCACAGCTCTCCAGGATACTTCCTCCCCGAGGATAAGAAGGCACTTTTCTTCTGGGCCTTAGGCACTTCCATGGTGGAAAGTTGGCTGGAAATCAGAAGAGATGAGTAATGAGAAAAAGTTTGCAGGCTTCAAAGAGCAGCATTGGGTTTGGGCTGGGCTTAAATAATCAGGGGAGGGTCTGGTGGGTGGGTTCACATTTGCCTTCCCTGGTGTTGGGTATGCGTAACCATCTCCTTCCTTTTTTTTTCTTTTTCTTTTTTTTAAAATTAACCATCTCTGTCTTTTGAACTAAAGTCAGAAGATAAAGGGCTAGTGGCAAGCCTGCTGGGTTGAAGCCTGAGTCGCAGCTGGCAGAATCCACCCTGAAGAATCAGTGTGGCCTCTGTTCTGTCCAAATATCTCAAGCCTTGGGGCACTTTCTCCTGAGCAACCTGCTCAGAGATTTTTTTTCCAGAAAGGAGATGAGGAGGGATCTTGGTGCAGGGAAGAAGAGCAGAAATAGAAGTGTAGAAATAACATTTTATTCGCTTATATGGATCAAATGATTTTTTAGAATTTGTCTTTTATACCCAATATTTTTTGAGCTCATCTGTGAGTTGGACTGTTCCCTAATCTCTCTGAACGTCCATTGCCTCATTGGTTCAACGAGGACCATGCCATCTATTCCGATAAGTCGCTCTACCGACATAAAATAGCATACGGAAGCCCAGCACAATCCAACACGTTAATGAGCTCAAAAAATATTGGCTGTAATTGGCAAATTCCAACATGAGAATGCTACAAAAAGAGCCAGCTTTCAGCTGGTGTCATGAAAGGTCATGTTGCCACAAAAAGGAAAAATAAAAATCTAACTAAATTAAAGCAAACTGCTTCCCAGTGCTTGGGTGCATGAAAACCCAATGATATACTTTCAGTTTTGCAGTAGAGGGTCACGGAGTTCAGTCCACGCGTCGGCACGTGAACTTGTGGTTTCTGCCCAATGAATCAGTCCATGATGGGAAAAGTAGCTTATTCGAGCAGAGTGATGTCAATGTCACTCTGAAGAAGGTGCTGGTACAATGTACAGTTACTACAAACGTCTGACATCGGGAGACTAAATAATGTTGTCTAGGGGGCTTGCTGACATGCTGTTCGCATTTAAAACCCTGATGTTAATCTAAAACATTTTGGTTTGACATTGGGGTTGGGGGGAGGGCAGGAGGTGGGGGATTCTTATGTTCCCGTTGATAACAAGTAGGCAGAGACTGAATGTCTCCCATGCTCGACTCTTAGGGCAGACGTTTAGGGGTGAGACATTCTGCCAACTGCACAGCGGCTGTGTGACTCAGACAAAGCCAACTCGGCGTCCCTCCTCTCCAAGTTGGTCCAGTTTGCTTGTGAGCACTGGCCCATCCGCCAGTCTCGGAGCCAACGGACCAGAAAGCTGTTTGGATGTGGATTGTTCTTTCTTTTGCTTCTAATGGGAAACTTCCTTTCCCAGAGGGGATCTCTCTGGCGACTTCTACTTAGCTCTCATTGCAGAGTTGTCTGAGCCAGAGAAGCAAGTGCAACTTGCAAGCAGGCAAAGCCAGCCAGGCTTCTCAGTATCCCTCAAACAGCGCTAGATTGACTTTAGCGGTTTGGAGGTTTTCACATTTTTCCAAACCAGCTCCTCCATCACCATAACAGCCAGGGTGTCTGGGAAAACCACCTGTCTTTTTGCACAGACCATTATGTTAAGAGATTAGTTAAAAATAATGGGAAAGTGTCAGAAATTCTCTTGCTCTGAACCAAGAAGAGAAAGAGTGACAGGTGAGTGATCACAATCTTAGGAGGACCTGGGCAGCCAGGCTGCAGTGGACCAGTGGAACTGTTCCCATCCCAGAAGGGGAGGTTTGGTGCGAAGAGCCATGGAGGCCCCTTATGGACTTCTCAGCAGAATCAACTTGGAATGCTATAAAGATTCTTCTTTTTCCATTCTGAGAATCATGCTCCTGGCAAGGGATCCCTAAATGAGGCCTGAACGGGAAGAGGGGATTAGAGCAGAGAAGGAAAATCTCGCCACAAGGACTATTTACAAGCTATAAATCCGGTTGGTAATTTCAAGCCATCAAAACCATTCTTCTATATCTTGCCTGAAACAACAACCGATGGTCATCAGCACACCGGTAATCTGCCAGAGGAACGCTGAGTGGAGCTCTAGAGCCCTAGCCATGCCAGCCACTGCTTTCCCGGCAGATAAAATATGACCTTAATTATACGTCAACTCGTTCTCATTAGGAGAGGGGGAGGGGGAGGCTGGAAAAGGCTGGTTGAGAAATGGAGGCTGGTCGCAGGGAGCAGAAATGTGCATGCAATTTGCAACAGGAAGAAAGTAAGGCTGACTTTTATAAAAGATGTGTCAAGAACACCTCAGGCTCCAGAAGAGACATGAGGCTAGAGCAGGCGAAGCCTTGTTAATTACACAGAGGCCAGATCTAATACCACCCTTCATTCCAAGGGCTTCCTTTCTCCTATGTGAAAAGCTTACTGTAAGACAGAAATTTCTCATAACTGTCCTATTAATTATATGTGGGAGGAGGTGTGGCTTCACTATTTACCCTCAAGAAGGAATGATTGATAACAGTAACCTCACAAAGTTATTATCACATCTATTACCTCTTTTCCTTGTATGGTTTACATTACTGTGCATTTATTATGTGCTAGATACAAGGTTAATTACAATAAGGTAAATATTATTATTATCCCCACTTCACGGATGAGGAAACGGAAATATAATAAATTTCACAAAGACACATAGCCAGTGTACATTTTAATCAGGATTTGAATCCAGATTTATGTAGCTCTAATGGCTTTGCTTGTATTCGCTCCACTACAGTAGTTTTGCATTTCATAGCTATTTTCCCTAAATCCCATGAGATTTCCCATTTAACATATGAGGAAACTGAGACTAAAGGAAGTAAAGAGAGTTGCCCAAAGGGACTCAAGCCCTTGAATGCTGAGGCTGGAATTCTGCAATATTCCCACCAAAAGGGCTGGGCATGGTGTTCCAGAAGCCAGAGATGAATCTGCCTTGATGTTGACCCCAAACAACCAAAGGAAGAGTCAAAAGGTGAGGAGAGTTATCATCTCCTAAAGAGATTGCCTACTAATTGCTGTGCCCTTGATCCTTAGAGGTACCCTGTTCTCTCCCCATACAGAATTTGGTTTTTCGGCTTCTCATTCAATTTTGCAAGCTTCCCCAATCCTTCCACTAAATCTCTTTTTTGTTGTGGTTTAAGTAGCCAGAATTGGATTTCTGTTGCTTGCAATCACAGACTCCTAACTGTTACAGTGAATATACTGAGTATGAAAGATTAAAACTGAGAAACCAAATTCTAAAGTCAAGACCAAGGGGGATACCGAGCAGGGTGAGAGGGACAAGGCAGAGGGTTTGAATCTGTGAAGGTATAAAAGGCAAGTGCTAGTGGAGAAAGAGGCTTTCGGGCAATGGAGGAAACAGGCTGGACTGCTGGATGCTTGGTTTTTATTGACTGCTGATCTTGTGGTGTTGTAATGGGTTGGCCTGGTTTAAAGCACTCCCAAGGCCTTGCCTATTAGATCACAACAAATTTCCGCAAATTGTGATAAGCATGCCACTGGTGGAAAAAAGGCAAATCTTTATTCAATAAATACTTTGGTTTTTATTTTTATATTTCACTTACATTTATGCTGTGATACTGCTATCTATTTATAAGGACAAATGAGTCAATTTAAAGAAAAAATCTGAAATAAATATGGCAAAAAACATAAATATGACATAAAAAATAAGTGATGTTTGAACCACTGCATAGCACTGTTATATTACTTCATAATACAGTTAATGGGACTTGACCTCTAATGACAAAGCTACGCAAAAAGCTTGAGTTAAGTGTGCATAAATGAAAAGGAAACTTCCTAATTCAACCTCAGTTACCCAAGTATGTAAGTTCTGGAGAATTTTAAGCTTAGTTGTCCAGAGGTTAACCTCCTTTAAAATATATATATATATTTTTTCATAAGGAAGCAGAATCTGCATCCAGATTGATCTTTTTGATTCACAAACTGTATGTGCTATTATTGGGTCAAAAACAAAGCAGGAATAACAGAGGTATAAAGAAAGTTACAAACCTAGGTACATAAACTTGCCAGTCAAGGGAGCATGCACCAGCGGAGAAACTCACTGAGTAGTCCTGTGTGGAGGAAAAACTCAGGGCTTTATAAGTTCTGGCAGGGGGAGGTTCCTGGCGGTTGGTCTAATTTAGCACTGAAGACTGGTCCTCTGGATAGGACAGACTTATGCCACAGCTCTGAACACAGTTGGTTAATGCAAGTCCTGTTGTTATTGGTCAGGAATATCTTCAGTGATGTCCACTGAGAATCTGAGACCCAAGGCCGTTTAAAATTCATCCGCTTTAACTGTTTGGAACCAATTGTAATGACACAAAACATTCAGTTTGTTATCGCCTAGGCAAATGGTGCTGTAAGTGGAAATTTCCCACAAATCAGTTCTCCTTCTTCTCAAGATGACGGACGAGAGCATAAAGCATAAGTAAATTGTCAGGTGTTCAGGGCCACACCACCATCTTGTTACAGTGTCCTTTTCACAGATCCCATTGTACTTATTTAAGTCTCCTTGGAAATAGAATCACCTGATATATGAACCAACAAGAGGGTAGCAGTGCCACAGCATTTAAGACCTTGTTAACAATATACTTGACAACAGCTACAATTAACACAACAGTGTAACTAACACTAAAATGCCCCTTAATCAGGCCCTTATGTAGACAAGTCATGAGGAGAGATTCCATTGGTCAGTTCATCCCACCTTGGACAAGGAATTCCTTGTTCTTGAATTTGGTGTAGGAACCTCTTGACTTATTCTGAAACATTACTCCAAATGCCACAGGAGGTGCTAGCCAGTGCACAAAAGCTACCTTGTTTGGTCAGTAAATAACCTAAAGTGATGCAATTGCCCAAAGTCATTGCAAGTGAGCAAGTGAGTAAGATTCTCACCATTGAGCTTGACCAGCAGACATCTTCTAGACAATTTCATTGGTATGATTGCCATTACTAAGGACAGTTTCTAAAGCAGTGTTCTGATCAGGAATCCCAAACTGAGGGAGAAGTCCATGCACAAAGTGATGGAACAGCATCTTTCCCTCCTTTGGGACATCTGCTTTTGCAAAGCAGGTCCTTTGGTAGAACCTCAACATGGGTACATGTTGTACATGGGTACAACCAAGCCTATCAAGATGGTAAACTGCTTTCCCTCTCCACGGCCCATGTTGGATGGTGATATTATCTTGGTAGAAATACACAAAGCCACAGGGGGCTGACATTTTGGTAAGTATTGTAAGCAGACCTCTCTTAGGCACCAAAGTGCCATTTTGACTAAATATGCCTAAAGTTTAACCAAAAATAGTGTAGCGAGTTCAGCAAGCACAAGGACATTTTCTTTGATGTCTCAAAAAGAAGTATGTAAAAAGAGCTTCATTAATTATTTCCTATGAAATAATAATTTACCATCAGCAAAATTTTACAGTGTGCCACTTGGAAAAATTTTTAACTAGTATTGTTGTTCCCAAAAGTTGGTTGCGGAATGCTAACTGGGAAGATGTCATTCTTTCAGGTAAAGGTATCAGTTGTAGACTAAATAGAAACAAATTAATTGCCATGAATGTATTATCATTGCAGCTAATAACCTTTTCGGCGTAGCACCTTAATAGAAGGAGGTGCCATGAAATTCCATGAGAAGCATAACAAACTCAAACTCTTACTTTAATTCACTGTTGGTATTGAGTTACTTAAAATCTGGAGAATGCCAGACAAATCTAAGTGTTTTTATTTTCTTTTTATAAGGTGAGAGAGAAAAGCTTTGTGTTTACTCACTGGCTATCCAGGAAAACCCAAAGATATTTTACGTTTAAAAAATATCCTTAGAATTTTATGATTCTAAATTTGTGGTCTCATTTTGGGGAAAGCAATATCAAAAAAAGTCATCAGAATAGGCTGGTCATGAGAACAAAGGAAAGTCTTGGCTGCCTCATTAAACAGAGCAACAAATGAACAGAAGTTAATGTAATAATCATAGGATGTCAACGAAGAATTCTTACTGCTCATTTAAAATAACCTAGAAGCATGGTAAAGGGAGTAAAAATTAAAAACTGAAACTCTTAAGAACTGACTCTACATCAGGCAAGAATACTTCCTTGTAAAGAGTACTTCCTTTATCGGACCTCTCCTTTCTGTCTGATTTAAGATTTTTGCTTATTGAATCATTGTGTTTATATATTAAAACAAACATAAATAAGCATAGTATACAATCTTTTACATCATTAGTCTTATTAACATAAAACAATGTATATATCACATTGATTTTACCATTTGGATTCAAACGTTGTAAAAGAGCAAATGAGTTTATGTATAGGCAAGAATTAAAGTTGAAATGATTTCATGTGTGATGGGTTGATTGATGACCCCTCAGAGATGTCCACATCATAATCCCAGAGCCTGTGACTATGTTACTTTACTTGGCAATAGGGATTTTACAAATGTAATGAAGCTGAGGATCTTGAGATGATCCTGTATTATTTGGGTGGATCTGATGTAATCACAGGGAGGTAAGAGGTCAGAGAGAAGAAAAGATGCTAGCTTTGAAGATTGAAGGAAGAAGCCCGAAAATGCAGGTGGCCTCTGGGAGCTGGAAAAGGCAACAAAACATATTCTCCCCTAAAGACTTCAGAACGAATGAAGACTTGCCAACACCTTGATTGTAGACTTCGGACTTCCAGAACTGTAAGAGAATAAATTTGTTTTCTCAAGCCACTAAGTTTGTGGTAATTTGTCACAGCAACAATATGAAACTAATACAAATTATAACTTTGCACGTATTTTCCTCTCTCCTTTAGGAATTTGAAATAAAAATTATTCATTGCTGACTCTCAAAGTTTCAAAGTCCATTGGAGATCTTAGAAATTAAAGTCATCCTTCAAAAATAACTCAATCACTAATGATATTAGACATAGCAGAAAACACTATGTTAGAATTTACATTGACAATTATAGTCAAGAGGTTCTGTAGACTCATGGAATTTGTGACGTGACTGAAGTTACAAATATCAACCCTTTTTATGAAGACATTGGCTATTATAATTCAATCTAATTGAACACATACACTTACAAGTTTGTAATTTTAAACATTTATGAAAGTAATATTAGCTTAAGACAAGCATAGAAAATTTAGAAAATTCAGATTAAATAAGCTTTCTAGCCTAAACTAGAATGTTATGCTAACATCTTTATACTGTGGTAAAATCAGAGAGAAGTCATTATCAAAATAGGCTAATTTTTAAAGATTCACCTTGATTATAAACATTTCTCTTATTTTATATTATGTAACAGCAATTAACACTTTAAATTGTTTAAAAGCACTAGGTGAACTACATTCCATCTCAGTGTGTAACCTAGTAACCAACACCACCAGCTCACAGCTAAATCTTTCTTTTTCAGAGCTGCAGTCTCAACAGGAAAATATCCTTTGAAAGAATTAAAATATTTAAAGCATTAGTAGTTAAGTGGTTTTGCCATTCAGAAGTTCTTGAGTTCTTTTATTTTAAATTTATATAACTGCTTTTAAGTCTTTATAAACCAGTTAACTTAAGGGCTCCCATAGAATTTGAGAATTTTTTTTGTATTTCTTTTTTTTTTTAATTTTTATTGGAGTATAGTTGCTTTACAATGTTGTGTTAGTTTCTACTGTACAGCAAAGTGAATCAGCTATACGTATACATATATCCCCTCTTTCCTGGATTTCCTTCCCATTTAGGTCACCACAGAGCACTGAGTAGAGTTCCCTGTGCTATGCAGTAGGTTCTCATTAGTTATCTATTTTACACATAATATCAAATTTGAGAATTTATAATCTGATTCATTAGTTTTCTCCTATCTGGACCAGATATCCTAGAGCATGGCATAAGAACAGAGTTTACAGCCAATTAAAAGACTGACTATTGTAGAACTGAAATCATTTACACTGGGGTGAAGGAGGGTGTTATTAGCTGTTTTTGAACTTGACAGTCGCTATGCTTAACAAAACAAACAAAAACAAACAAACAAACAAAAAACAGACACAGAAGGGATTCCTTCCTTAGCCAAAAGACAGACTTAGGTAAGCTCAAGGAAAGACAATATTTGCTTCCCTTCTCCAGACAAACCATAGACAAATAAACACAACAAACCAAGGCTGAAGTGCTGCTGAAAAAACTCTCAAGTTAAAACCAGGTCTTGCAGGAGATTGCTAGCTGGAATTATAAAAGAAGTCAAGAGTATGACAACCCAGTTAAACAAAGTAAACTCTGCCAGGATGTAGCAAACAAATCACACATCAGAGATTGATCACTGCTGCAGGACTTCAGGACCCACCCACTGCAAGACCAGACTGAAGCACAAAAGGGCCCATATGTTCAAGTTTAGAAATCAGGCACATACAGGAGAGAGGCTGGTCAAGGCAATCTTGGTGAAACCACCATTCTTTATGCCTAAGAGTAGAACAAAGACCACCAGAGTTGCAAACTAACATGAAACAAAACAAAAACAATAACTAATGAACAAACAAACAAAAATGGGTCTGTTAACTTGCCAGACAAGGGAACCCATGCCGTCGAAGAAATTCTCTAAGTAGTTCTCCAAAGAGAAAAAAGTCAGTGACTTTTAAGCGCTGAAAGAGGGGAGTTCTTCATTGTGCTAATTAAGCATTGAAAACTAGCCCTCTAGATAGGCTAGTACCTAGGTCTATACATGGTTAGATAAATTCTGTTGAGTGGTTAGGAAAGAGTTTCTGGTTAGGTCATGTAAGTGTCTAGTGTACTGGGTTACTCCAAGTTCATGGTTCTTTAACAGTTTCAGCTGTTGACAGCTAGTTGTAATGAAACACAGCATTCAGTTTTGATAGGTCCTATAGGCAAATGCTGCTGTAAGCACAAGGTTGTCCTTTTAACTGTACTCCTATACTCACCCAAGTTATGAAGTGGCCCACAGAGGTTCTAGTGACCCAGAAACTGTACCATCTTTCAAAACTGGAGACTAAGAGAATGCAAAGTAACCGGGAAACAATAGATGGCAGCCTTGCTGGTATGTAGTCTCAGACTGTCTGCTAGGATCCAGGAAGAAGGAAGTAGTATTATTCCTGGCATCTACACTTGTTTTTCGTTTGGTCCTTTGTTTCTGTATTTTTGAAGGTATAGCAGCTACCAAAGGAACATCTCTTTTTAATTAACAAAGTTATTTTTATTTGGGTTGAACACAGTCCCAACAGGGGCATGCTTAAGGTTTGTTATTAATGTAATCGAGCTTCTTAGAAACCTTTTATTATGGCCATTTGGAACGAATGCATCAACATAAACTCAGTTGCTCTAAACAATACTTGATACTAATAAATCTATTCCTGGGTTATATTCTAACCAATCAACCATGTTAGGTTTCCAAGGCATAATAAACTGTGATTAAGGAGACCACTGGAAGAGGCTATTTCCTCTTCTTCTATGTTAAGGTCAATATAGACAGTAAAAAACTTTGTGTATTTATTCATCTATTTAGTGCTGGAACATATGACTACCTTGAGAAAGGAACTCTGAGGAATTGTCAAAGCTTTTTGGTTTGTCAAAACTCAGACCTATACCCTAAAAAGGGCTAATTTTACTGTATATAAATTTTATCTTAATAAATTTCATGTACAAAAAGGGAATTTGGATTATTTCCCCGGACAAAAAGAGAGCTAAGAAGTTGACAGAAAAATAACTTCCAATAAGCTGTAGATAAAACATCTGAAATATGCTTCAGAATATACCAAGTTTGTGATGGATGTTAACTAGACTTATTGTGATGATCGTTTTGCAATATGTACATGTATCAAATCATTATGTTGTACTCCTAAAACTAATATAATGTTATATGTCAATTTGATCTCAATTTTTTTAATTAATTAAAAATATATAGACCAAGGATAGTGAGTAGGGAAGGGATAAAAATGAAGCAAAATTAGCCAATGAGTTGATACATGTTGGAGCTGGGAGGTGGTCACAGGGGGATTCATTACACTATTTTCCCTCATTCTTTATGTGTTTGAAAATTTCCATAATAAAGCTGAAAAAATAACTTTTGAGTTTGGGAAGGGCTTTTACCCAGAGAATCCTGAACTAGTGTTCTTGTGCCAGGAACAGTAAGCCCAGATAATGAATGTTTACCGCGTGCCACATTCTGAACTGCATGCTTTACGTGTCAGCTAACTCAGTCCTAGGAGCCCGACAAAGTAGGTATTATTATTCTCATTCTATAAAGAAGGAAACTGAGGCTAAGGAGATTAGGAGACTTGTTTCAAGTCCCATGGCTTGGAAATGAAGAAGCCAGGATCCAAATCTGGACTGGTCTAACTCCAAAGGCTAGTTTTTGTTTTGATTTGGGTTTTAGGTGTGTGACTGTGTGTGTGTGTGTGTGTGTGTGTGTGTGTGTGTGTGTGTGTATGTGTATATGTGTGTGTGTATATACAATGCTTTAATATTAAGAACTATTTTCTCACATTGTTGCTGTTCAGCTCTGAAAAAATTAACCAAGGAAGGACACGGATTTTTCTCCCATCCAAGATGTCATAGGTGCACATTTTTCTGGCATGCTTTAAAACCCTTGTTAGCTCCTGTTAGAGAATGTTGATCAGGAAATGATGCTATTGTCCTGAGCTCTCTCACCTCCTTGGGAAACCTTTCCTGATCACACAGCCCCAGTGGATGTTCCCTCCTGATTCCTGAATCCTTTAAGGCTTAGTCTATCGGTGAGCAGTGAGAAAGAGTTTCTGGGAGATACTCACTTTCTGTGTCTCCCTGGGCAACGCAGCCAGATTGCAATTTCTTCCACTCCATCAAAGATCCAGAGTCTCCCTTCTATTTTGTATCCACCTGCAGCTCCAAGAAAAGCCACTTACAAGATTAGAGTACCTTAGTGAGGCAACTGAGGTTAGGAGAGACAGGAAACTGCTCTCTCTTGAGCCACCTACTATGAGCTTTACTACTGATTAGGTAATGAACATATGTGATACCGTTCTGCTTCCATTGGAACGACCCTAATGTAACGGGATTATTATTCACATTTTTAAAATATTGAAGCTCACACTGTTTGAGGCGGTCCAGGATGAATGATCCAACATCCATGCTCTTTTCTAGTATGTGGCTTTATTATTTTCTGGCAGGGTGACTTTCTTGCTTCCTCTCCCTGAACCTCAGTTTCTTCATATGCAAAATGGTGGTAATCACGCTAACTGGAAGAACTGTAGTGAGGATAAAATCAGAATGCTCAGTACCTAGATATACACAAATACATATCGTCACTTGGGTGAGGGTTTACTGCCCCAGAGATGGTAGCATAAGAATCATTTCCCAGGGGCCTCCGGAGAAGCTGCACTGTCCCAATTAGTGATAATATCAGGTGGCAATGGGTTCTCAGCCATGCTGCGCCTCAGCCCTCCCGGGCGCCACAACTCCCTTCCTGCCAACTCTATCTAGATTTCCTCCCACCCTTATCACAATCCTTAGAGGAAATATATGCAGGAAGGAAGTGCCCCCATTCTGTCCTCACCCCAACCAAGACCAGCGGCCCCCAGAATATTGTAGTTGAAGACCCCACCCCTGACTCAGGCACAGAGTTCTGATGTCATCTTTACAGTTTCCTGGAGTCGTCACCTGGCTATGCCGAGCGCTCCCATCCACATGCCCTTGTGGTCTCCTTTGTAGTCTGGATCATCACTAAAATCAGATAATTAATTATATAATTAGTTGTTCAAATCTACTCTGCTGGCCTATGAGAGCAAGGGCCAGGTCTTGTTAACCACTGGATCCCAGCATCTTGGAGAGTACAAGGCACAAAGTAGGAAATTCATAATATTTGTTGAATAAAAATAGAACATTTTAAATCTGTGAAAGTTTCCTCTCAACAAAGCCAGACTCTTTATTCCCGCTATTTTTTTCACAGTTTATAGTGTTTTGACTGTGCTATTTGCTCTTTGCACTGTCAAGTATGTGACCAGTTAGTAGGCAAAGTCACAACAATTTTATAGAACAATCAGGTTAGTAATGTGATGAGCAATAAAATCCCGGAGTCACTGGTGAGAATTGCACATGGTTGTATCATGCGTTAGCCAAGGAGTAATTATAAACCATTTTTTTCATCTAATTTATGATGAATATTACCAGTAGAAAAACATCTATGCAAATTAAAGCTAACACAATCTACACTCAGCAAAGTTGAGACTTACAAAATATAGGCATTCCTCATTTTACTGTGCTTTGCTTTATCGTGCTTCGCAGATATTACATTGTATACAAATTAAAGATTTGTGCCAATTCCACATCCAGTAAGTCTATCGACACCATTTTTCCAACAGCCTTTGCTCACTTCATGTCTCTGTATCACATTTTGGTAATTCTTGCAATATTTCCAACTTTTTCATTAGTATTGTATCTGTTAGGGTGATCTGTGATCAGTAATCTTTTCTGTTACTATTTCAATTGTTTTGACATTTTTTCACCATAAAGTATTTTTTAATTAAGGTATGTACATTTTTTTAAAACATAATGCTATTGCACACTTGATAGACCACAGTATAGTGTAAACATAACTTTCATATGCACTGGGAAACAAAAAAATCCATACATCTCACTTCATTGCAACTTTCGCTTTTTTGCAGTGGTCTGGGATGGAACATATCTCTGAGGTATGCCTGTATAAGGAAAAGAATTGGATTCAAAAAAGAAAACTCAAAGCTATGGTTAATGAAATGATAGAAACAAAGTACTTATAGATGAACCAAGTGTTTATTGTAAAATATATTCAGAAAATAATTAAAGTAACCAATTCATCCCAGTTTCCTTGGGACATTCTTAGCACTAAAAATCCCATGTCCAAGGAAACCCCTCAGTCCCAGGCAAACCAGGATGATTGGTTATCCTAAAAATAATTGACCCTGTTGAAAGTAATTTTGGCTCTACTACTTATAGCTATATCACCTTGGGCTCTTGCCTTAGTTTTCTTATTAATTGGGGCTTATAATTGTTCCCACTTCATAGGTTCTTGTGAGGATAAACTGAGATAATGCACAGAAAGTATCTCGCATAAAGTAAATGCTCAAAACATTTAATAGTTATTATTATTATTATTATTATTATTATTATGTGTTCAAAGCCATAAACTGGTTAGTGGCAGAAGTAAAGTTTCAGAATGAGAACTTTCTCCAAGTCTCCTATTTATTCTCCTTTTATATTACACGTGTTTATGCATTATGCACTATGCATATTTATGCACTGAATTTAATGGCCAAGAACTTCTAAGAACAGTGGTTTGCTGTGAGGTGCCCTGTGGTTAGAAGCAGCACATGGCTACTGTCATCTTTTCACATGAGCAAATAGACCTAACCTCCAGGCCTTGAAAGGAACAAAGTTGTAAAGAAAACCCTGATCACCTTCAGGTCTCCATAGTGCAGAAGATGGTGGGTATAGTACCGGCCCCCCAGAAGACTGGGCAAGGTTAAATTCAGACCCATCTGAGGGCCTGGCTCTTTCCAGGTGCTCAATAATTGGCGGCTGTTTTGAGTGGGAAGTAACAGTAGCTGACCTTCTGCCCTGCCTCAGGCAGATTCCAGCCAGGAGAAAACAAGAGACACTGGTTTGGAAAAGAAACTCTTGTTACAACAATTAGGCAGCAATTAAGGTTTCAAGAACTCTCAGATACTGTTGTGTCATCATTTGGGCGTGAGTCACAAAACTGCCTTTTGTATCTGGTGCTAGACTTAATTAATCCCTTTTATTTTGGTCATAGCTTCACCATCCCTTTCTTTGGTGCCTGATTCAGAAGGCTCTAGGGCTAGACTCATTGTAGAAGTAGGGGAGAAGCTGTAGGGTTGGGAGTGGATGGAGCAAATGAAATGGGTGTCAAGAGCAGTCTTTATCCCCTGTGTGGTCCTTGACAATATTTCACCCCCTGCTCCCATTCCTTTCAGCTTCTTCTCCCCTCCATCTATTCTGAGGGGGCTGCCTTTCTTTCTGTCAGTAGAGAAATTGGGGCTGTATCTCAGAAATCTCCATGGCTCTCATTGGCTATCAAAATCCCCATCAGCTCTCCAACTCTCCATGCATACCCATCGCTAATCCACAGGTAGGCCTCTGAGTCCAGCAGCTCTAGAACCACTTCTGAGGCTGGACTGGGGTAGGGGCCTTCTGCAGTCTGAGTTAA
Source organism: Physeter macrocephalus (assembly GCF_002837175.3). Lineage (NCBI taxonomy): Eukaryota > Metazoa > Chordata > Mammalia > Artiodactyla > Physeteridae > Physeter > Physeter macrocephalus. The sequence goes on from NC_041215.1 coordinate 5,680,275, forward strand.
ACTGCCCAAGATCAGAGGTAATCAGCATGGCCTCTAAAGCAATTCCAGGGCTAAGCCTTCACAGCAAAGGATGGTTGACCTGACTTAACCAAGAAAGCTTGAATCAATCTACCTGCAAACCTGCTGGGGCATCCAAAATGTATGTATTTTGAAGCATATACCTCTGGCCCCTTCCTTGCTAGCAATCTCCCCTCTGCCTCTGATGGGAGAGCTAGCTGAATTTCAGCTATGAATGAAGAGGACTCTAAAAGAGAAATGTTTGTAGAATGAAGGACTTCGTGAGCAGTCATTCGGGAATATCATTAAGGAAGTCAGGCTGCATGGGCTGAAGAGGGAAGGGGGTGTTTAAAAACTGACGAATGAGAAATTGGGGCACTTTCTGTGGTTTGTTCAAAAGAAAGGGCACCCATCCCCAAGGGGCCTCACTGGGTGGGCAGGTGCATCTGGTAGATGATGCTGGTGTGGTGAAAAGACAAGATAAGACACAGTGGGCAGTGACAGATGGCACAACCCTTTGGGAAATCATTTTACCGATGTATAGGAAAAATGGAAACAGTAGGACAAATCACTTGAATATTGCAAAAATTGTGAAGGTGTTCATGAGTGATGGAAATGTGAGAAACCTCGTCTCTAGAAATTATCCATTCCTTCTGTCCTGCCTAATGGGATTTGAGGTTTCCTTGATAAAGACTAGATGAAGATTCTAGCAATGCATTGAACCTGATTTTCACTTGATTTTCAAATCATCCTAGGCCTGTTTTCCACCTGCCTTCCCTCTCCTAGGCTATGAAGATCAGCCCTGTTCCTGCTAAGACAATCTTCTCTCCTTTCCCTCCTTCTCTGGCATTATGGACCTCAGGGCTTTGACAGGTCCCAGGAAGTCCTAGTAAATATTCTCTACCATATCCTGAAGGAATGTTCCATATGAACTACTGTTTTTACATGTGTTCTCTTGGTGACTTTTCAAAATAAAACAAAATAGCACGGGTTTAATTTTGAAATGAACCCAGCCCTCCCCCTTCCTTCCGAATCTGACTTGTGTGTCTGCATTTAATTCAATGGGCTCATTGCTGAAAGGTCATCTGAGGTGTACAAATAATTAAGTGCAATTAGTTGGGTACACCCATAAGGGCTCCTAATCTATTATGCTTGGCAAATTTGGGCAAACAAAATTTGAGATGTTGCTTCCAAATCTGGTTCTTCCAGGCCTACTGCACTCACTCTTGGTAATAAATGTACAATGCAGAGTTGATTCCCACGTTCAGCCTTTTAGGAAGTTCGGATGTTTTGTCATTGGTTCCAGAGCTAGCTGTCTTCGTTTTGAGAAACACTAAAACCTCCTTTTGTTCATTTCAGCATATATACAGGGCACCTTTGAGGGCAATGCTTCAGTAGTTTCAAACCCCACTTCCTAACATTCACTGTGTACTGAGCACTTAGTAAGGTGTGTCATATTCATCATCTTGTTCTAGCTTGATTACTTCTGGATGTTTATTGCCTGGGAAATAATTTTCAGCTCTATGGTTTTCTGAAATGAGTATAGACACTTTTGAAGTCGAGTCTTTTGTTGTTAATGTTGCTTGATTTTATGTGCTCTGCTTGCCTTCGCAACTGTTTTTTAGACTGTGCAAGAATCATAAAAATAGAAGACCCTTGCTCCCCAGAGGTAATGCCTGATCAGACCTGTGTCCAGGAGATTGGTCTTGCCTACCTGTGTGGTGCCTGGGTTGGGGTTTATGGTGAAGCTGAGAACTTGGGAGAAGAAGCTGGGAATCCAGATTTCTGGCCTATAGCTCAGAATATTGCAAGAGGAGCAGTCATTTGTAAAGTTCCTCTCGCAAAGTTGTACGTTCCCAGGCTGTTCCCAATGTTCACTGGCTAAAACAAAAGTGAATTTGTGTACCAGGGAAGACAGACTAGTCCTGCCTTTTTAGGAAGCATGGAGACCTAAGAATCCATGAAAGCAATGCTGTGTTAAACATCTTTAGATCCTTGGAGTAAACAAAGGAAACAAAGATGTGAAATGATTCATCTGCTCTCAGGACAGATCCTAGTAAGTTAAGGCAGGTGGATGCAGTGGGAGGTGGAGGTAGGTAGGGAGAGCCTCTGGCTTCAAACAGTTCCCCATCTGATGAAGGGGCACCGCGAGGAGACAAGATGTGTAGGCAGAGGAACATGAACAGTCCCCTGGGAGCACCAGAGAGCTAATGTGCATAGGAAAGAAGATTGAAGTCAAATTAGAAAGCTAGGGCAGCATGGATGAAAGATTTGGGGAGCAGGAAGAGAGAGATTCCAGAAAAGAAGAAAGTGATGGACGCTAGCAACTTGACCTGACACAAGTCACCCGGCAGTCTTGTTCCAATGCATGTTCTGACTGCATCAGGCTGGGGTGGGGCCCAAGAGTCTGCATTTCTGCAAGCTCCAGGTAAGGATACGTTGCAGGTCACAGTGGAACTCACCACAGTGGAGGCCTTAGGCCATAACTAAAAATGACAGGAATTTGGCATTAAAACCACAATCACATTCCAGAGGGACTGAAACATCAACATGATTTGATAATGTTGCTTGTTTTGAGCACTTCCTAAAAATTTAGCACTCTGGTGTGGTTTGTTTACGGTGACAACAACCAAGAATATTTATTGAACTATTATTATGTCCAGGCACTTTTCTCAGAGACCCAGAGAGACCAAAGTCCTTAATAACTAAGTGAATGAGGTAGCATTAGGTGGTAAGAAGTGCCGGGGGTGGGGGGGAGGGGTGGGGGGAGGGTAGGAATAGAGCCAGGAGAAGGCGATGGAGTGGAGAGGGTGAATTTTATTTTTAAGTAAAGTGATCGAGGTAGGGCTCAGTGATTTTAATAAAGTTATAAGGGACATAAAGGGGTTAACTATGTGAGTATAGGGGGAAGAGCATTGTAGGCAGAGAGAATAGCCAGTGCAAAAGCCCTGAAGTATTTTTTTTTAATTTAAAAAAAAAATTTTTTATTGGAGTATAGTTGATTCACAATGTTGTGTTAGTTTCAAGTGTACAGCAAAGTAAATCAGTTATACATATACATATATCCACTTTTTTTTAGATTCTTTTCCCATATAGGCCATTACAGAGTATTGAGTAGAGTTCTCTGTGCTATACAGTAGGTCCTTATTGGATATCTATTTTATATATGTAGTGTGTATATGTCAATCCCAATCTCCTAATTTATCCCTCCTCGCCCCCTCCCCACCCTTCTACAGATAAGGAAACTAAGACCCAGAGAGGCTAGGTAACTTACTCGAGATCTCCCATTCAGGATGAAAACCCAGGTCTAACTCAAGTTCATGATCTTAACCACTATTCTGCTGCCACATATGGTCTGCAGCATCACTGATAAACCTCTGGTAGTAAAAAGGACTGTCACTCCTTTGCAGGCCCTGGTCACTTCGCCATGAGCAGTGACCCCCCCCTCTGCCTACACTCTTCAGGGGGTTGCGGGGAGGTGTGCGTGGCAAGGCCAGGTATAAAGGGCTCTGCTTCACCTAGGTCTGTTCTCACCCTCCAGTGTAATTGGAAAAGCCTCTCCTTAGGTTCCTACCTGGACTTCCTCACCATCTAGCTGTGTGACCTTGGGTAATTTAGTTAACCACTCTGAACCTCAGTTTCCTCATCTACAAATGAAGATATTTCACAGAGCTCCTGGAAAAACTAGATGAGAAAAAGTATACAATAATAATACCTACTATTTATCAGCCATCTACATGTGCCAGGCACTGCGCTAACCACTTTATGTATATTCTCTTCGTTAGTTCTTATAACAACCATGTGACGGACGAGGTACTGTTAGTGGAGTCCCATTTTGATGATAATGAGATAATGAAACTGAGGCTTAGAGCGATGTGACTTATCCAAAGTTAACAGTTTAGAAGTAATGAAGTGCAGAGAGGAACCTGGGAAGGCCTAGCCCTATGGCCCATGGTTTTCATCACTTATGTGGCCTCACTGACTCTACACTCTGCTGTTATGATCAAACAGCTAAGAACTGCATGGAATTTGAACCTTCTTTCCTTTTCATGCAGAATGGCCCTTGTTAGTTCCAGAAATAGATTTCTAAGACTGCTCTTGTCCAATTTATACCTAAGCATTTAAGTGTGAAGAATCTTGGTAGCGAGAAGAGCTTATCTTCTGATGGGAGAGAAACATAATACACATTTTAATTAGTTAATTAATTAATTAAGGTAAAACGTGGAATATCTTATTATGCCAGAAAGGAAATCTCAAAGATTGATGGGGGTATGTCAGAAGAACATAGACACCAGCTTACAGGAGCTCCCACTGGCCTAGACTGGATCAATTTTAATATCAAAATGAATAATGACAGTAATGGATTATAATACATCAAATGAAATCCATGAGTTTATTCTGATTCAAACAAACATATAAATACATAAATATAAAAGGGGAAAGGAAAGATCTTCTTTACAGTAGAAGGCCAACTCGTAGAGAAGGAAATAAAGAGGAAAAAAATCATTTTGCAACTCCACAGCAATAATTGATTCAGGCTTAATTATCAATGAATGTCAAAATGATTGAAAATTTGACGAGAAACAGGATAGTCACGTAGTCCCAAAGGATCTCCCTATAGACTAAACTGCCAAGGGAAAAAAATAAAAGAGTTCCTTGACAATGGAGAGCTCTGGCGAATACCACCTTTACCAAGTGATCAAAATAAGTGTCCCCAATAATAGAACAAATTAACATCATGTGCCTCCTGATTTGATGCACTGAGAACACGTCCCTGAGTGGCTCTCCAGCTAAAATGCATAACCTGAATACAATTATGAGAAAACAAACAAACAAATCCAAGTCCAAGGGCATTTCTCAATACAACTGGCTTCTGCTCTTCAAAAATGCCAAGGTCATGAAAGACCAAGAAAGGCTAAGAACTGTTTCAGATTAAAGGAGAATAAGGAGATAAGACAAACACCACACGTGATTCTGTATTTATTGCATCCCAGATCAAAAGAAAAAAATTCCACAGAAGACATTTGGGGGACAATTTGTGAAAGCTGAATACAGATGACATATCAGACAATGGTATGATATCAATATTAGATAATAGTATTGTGTTCATGTTAAATTCCTTCAGCATGATGATAGCATGAATGTCCTTGTTCTTAGGGGTGTTTAGAGGTGAAATGCTATGATAAATGCTAGGATATCTGATAACTGTCAAAGGGTTCAGCCACCTCCCACCAAAAATTATATACACCCATATAGAAGATAAAGTACCTTTGGCAAGACAGTCACTCAGTTAATCTAGGTGAAGGGTTCATTCTAGTATTCTTGCAATTTTCTATAGAGTTGAATTTGTCATAATAAAAAAGTTGAAAACATAAGAAATACTAAATAATTTTGAATGGTGATAACTGCTATGAAGAAAATAGGATGAAATGATGGAATGGAGCCGAGCTCACCAATGTGGTAGCAACTAGCCCTATGCAGCTATTTAAATTTAATTTGAAGCTTATTAAAATCAAGGAAAAGTTGAACTCCAGTTCTGAAATTTTTGTGGATAGTGCCTATCATATGCTACTATTTCCATGATGCCAGAAAGTTCTATTGAATAGTGCTGGCAAGATTTGTAGGGATGGGAAGGGAAGAAGATCAGAAGGGAAAGTTTCTCTGAGGTGATGACATTTGGCTGAGACCTAAATGATGAGAAGGGGTCTGTCTTGTGCAGATCTGCGGGGCAAGGGGAAGTGTTTCAGGCCGAGGAAAGAGCAGGTGCCAACACACTGGAAAAGGAACAGACTTAGAGCTTTAGAGGAACAGAAAGACCAGCATGGCTGCAAGAGGATGAACAAGAGGGAAGGTGTTAAAGGATGATCAGCCGGTCAAGGTGACACTGTGTGACTTCTGAGGCTAGATCTTAAAAGGGGATACAACTTCTGCCTCATCCTCTTTAACACTCTCTCTTAGAACCCAGCTGTGATGCTATAAGGAAACTATAAAGAGCAGCTCATGGAAAGATCTATCTGAAGAGGGACAGAGGCTCAGCCTACAATTGTGCCAGACCTCCCAGGAGGTAGCCAGCATCCAGGTGGCTTGGAAGTGGATCTTTCAACCTCGGAGAAGCACCCCAGCCGACCCTCCCTACGTGAAGTAGAGACTAACTGTCCCCACTAAGCCCTACCCAGATCACCAGGTGACGAGCATTTGTTTTAAGCTGCAATGTCTTGCTTGGACTGGCTTGGATCCACAGCAGTAGGTAATTGAGACAGAGAGATGTAGCCAAGAGGTCACCCAGCTAGGAAGTGGTAGAAGGGAGACTTGAACCTACTCCTGTAATTCTCAGCTGCCCCGACAGTCAACTCTCCCATCTTTGCCACCTAGTGGGGGCAAAGTCAGACAAACCTACATGCATGGGGGAGCCACCTAGCACAAGCTAGGACAGTTAGACCACACAAATGCTACTGCTGGGCTATTAAAACACAGGCTCCACTTTGAAGTATAAACACACCTTCCTTTATCCACCTTGAAAATCAAACTTGTCACACCTGATTAAATTTGGGCTGTTCTTCTTCAGTAGGTCTCCCAGTTTCTAAGAATCATCTGAGGGGTTTATTAAACTTCAAGTCCAGCTCCTCTCTCAGTTCTCCCATCTCCGAGCTTGGGGTCAAGCCCAGGAGTTTGCACTTTTTAAAATATTTTTTCACTTTCATCGAGATATAATTGAAGTACGTGAAAAGACACATATTTCAAATGTATAGCTTGATCAGTTTTGACATATGTATACACCCATGAGTCCATCTCCATAATCAGGATTACAAACATTTTCCGACCATCAAAGATTACCTTGTGCCCACTGTAAACCATCCGTCCACCCCCTCACTAGGCAAACACTGATATATGTTTTCATCACTATAGATTACATTAAAAAAAAAACTTGTGTATATATATATATATATGTATATATACATATATATATACATATATATATACATATAATTTATTTTTGGCTGCATTGGGCCTTCGTTGCTGCGCACGGGCTTTCTCTAGTTGCAGCGAGCAGAGGCTACTCTTCATTGCAGTGTGTGGGCTTCCCATTGCAGTGGCTTCTCTTGTTGCAGAGCACGGGCTCTAGGCGCGTGGGCTTCAGTAGTTGTAACATGTGGGCTCAGTAGTTGTGGCTCGCAGGCTCTAGAGCGCAGGCTCAGTGCTTGTGGTGCACGGGCTTAGTTGCTCCGTGGCACGTGAGATCTTCCCGGACCAGGGCTCGAACCCGTGTCCCAGGCATTGGCAGGCAGATTCTTAAACCACTGTGCCACCAGGGAAGCCCAAACCTTGTATATTAAAGCAGACATCATGTATTCTTTTTCTTTTCTGTCTTCTTTCACTCAGTATAATAATTTTGAGATTCGTCCATATGGTTTGTGTACCAACAGTTCATTCCTTTCTATTGCTGATTAATATTCCATTGTATGAATATGCCACAGTATGTCATCTGCTGGTGAACATTTGGGTTGTTTCCAATTTGGGGCTATTACAAATGAAGCTGCTGTGAACTTGAGTATGCCCAGATGTTCAATGACTGAGTTATATAGCACATGATGTTTAACTGCAAAACTCTTCTTGCCCAGTGGTTTTATCATCTTACATCCTCAACAGCAGTGTAAGAGAGTTCCAGCTGCCCCATATCTCTACCAGTGGAAGAGGGCCAGTCAGTTATAAACATTTTAGTAGTGTGCTGGAGCTAGCTTGCACCAGTTTGTGGGAGCCAATTTTATGCATCTCTTCCCAACTCTGGGTTCATTGACATCTTGCAACAACAAGATGTAACAACAAGCTTGAAATTGATCATGGTGAGAGTATTTACACCATAGAAATCAGCAAACACTGCTAGTCAGGGTTCCTCTACTCCTACCCCAACCAGAGCTAGCTTTTAAACATTTACCAAAACACCACTGATTTTAGCCATTCTAGCTGGTATGTAGTGGTATCTCATTGTCATTAAATTTGCATTTCATTGATGACTAATGGTGTTGAGAACCTTTCTCATATCTTCTCTTGAGAAGTATCTGTTCAAATCTTTTGCCCATTTTCTCACTGGATTGTTTGTCTTTTTATTATTGAGCTGTCAGTGTTCTTTTTATCCTGAATACAGAGCCTTTTTCTGACATATATGTTGCAAACATTTCCTCCCAAACTGTGGCTTGCCTTTGTACTTTCTCAATGATGTCCTTCAAAGAACAAAAGGCTCTTATTTTAATTGAAGTCTAATTTATTATTTTCTTCTTTTATGGTTTGTGCTTTCTGTGTGTTATCTCATAAAACTTTGCCTATCCCAGATTTGCAAAAATATTCTCTTATGGTTTCTTTTAGAAGTTTTACAGTTCTTTTAAGTTTTACATTTGGGTCTATAATCCATTTAGAATCAATTTTTTGTGTATGGTATGGGTTAACCATCAATATTCACTTTTTCCTCACATGAACATCTTGTACCATTTGTTGAAAACACTCTTCTTTTCTCACAAAATTGCCTTGGCACCTGTGTCAAAACAATTGACCAAATACATGTGGGTCTATTTATGGACTCTCTAATCTGTTTCACTGATCTATATGTTTATATTTTCACTAGTACCCAAACTATCTTGATCGCTGTAACTTTATAGTAAGTCTTGAACACAAGTTGGTTAAGTTCTCCAACTCCCTTTTAAAAATTGCTTTTGTTATTCTACACCCTTTGTATTTCCACATAAATATTAGAATCCACTTGTCAGTTTCCACTAAAAAAATTCAGAATTTTATTGGGATTGCATTGAACATAGTTCAATTTAGGGAAAAGAATCATATTAATAATACTGTGTCTTGGAAACCATAAACATGACATTTTTCCATTTGTTTAAGTCTTTCTTAATTTCTCTCATCAGTACTTTGTAGTTTTCACTGTAGAAATCCTGAATGTCTTTTTTTTGTGCGTAACATCTTTATTGGAGTATAATTGCTTTACAATGGTGTGTTAGTTTCTGCTTTATAATAAAGTGAATCAGTTATACATATACATATGTTCCCATATCTTTTCCCTCTTGCGTCTCCCTCTCTTCCACCCTCCCTAACCCCCCACTCTAGGTGGTCACAAAGCACTGAGCTGACCTCCCTGTGCTATGCGGCTGCTTCCCACTAGCTATCTATTTTACGTTTGGTAGTGTATATATGTCCATGCCACTCTCTCACTTTGTCACAGCTTACCCTTCCCCCTCCCCATATCCTCAAGTCCATTCTCTAGTAGGTCTGTGTCTTTATTCCCGTCTTACCCCTAGGTTCTTCATGACCTTTTTTTTTTTCCTTAGATTCCATATATATGTGTTAGCATAAGGTATTTGTTTTTCTCTTTCTGACTTACTTCACTCTGTATGACAGACTCTAGGTCCATCCACCTCACTACAAATAACTCAATTTCGTTTCTTTTTATGGCTGAGTAATATTCCATTGTATATATGTGCCACATCTTCTTTATCCATTCATCTGTTGTTGGACATTTAGGTTGCTTCCATGTCCTGGCTATTGTAAATAGAGCTGCGATGAACATTGGGGTACATATCTCCTTTTGAATTATGGTTTTCTCAGGGTATATGCCCAGTAGTAGAACTGCTGGGTCATATGGTAGTTCTATTTGTAGTTTTTTAAGGAACCTCCATACTGTTCTCCATAGTGGCTGTATCAATTTACATTCCCACCAGCAGTGCAAGAGTGTTCCCTTTTCTCCACACCCTCTCCAGC
>NC_041215.1:5691103-5730212 GCF_002837175.3 Physeter macrocephalus
GCTTTACTTCTTCTTTTCCAATTTGGATTCCTTTTATTTCTTTTTCTTCTCTGATTGCTGTGGCTAAAACTTCCAAAACTATGTTGAATAACAGTGGTGAGAGTGGGCAACCTTGTCTTGTTCCTGATCTTTGTGGAACTGGTTTCAGTTTTTCAGCATTGAGGACGATGTTGTCTGTGGGTTTGTCATATATGGCCTTTATTATGTTGAGGAAATTTCCCTCTATGCCTACTTTCTGCTGGGTTTTTATCATACATGGGTGTTGAATTTTGTTGAGAGCTTTCTCTGCATCTATTGAGATGATCATATGGTTTTTCTCCTTCAATTTGTTAATATGAATGTATCACGTTAATTGTTAATATGGTGTATCACGTTGATTGATTTGCGTATATTGAAGAATCCTTGCATTCCTGGAATAAACTCCACTTGATCATGGTGTATGATCCTTTTAATGTGCTGTTGGAATGGCTTATGTTAGATTTCTTCCTAAGTATTCAGTGTTATTTGGTGCTACCATACATGGGATTGTTTCCTTAGTTTCATCAATTGTTTGCTGTTAGTATATAAGGATACAATGAGTTTTTGTATTTTAACCTTGTATCTTGCAACACTGCTAAATTCACTTATTAGTTCTAATAGTTGTTTTTTAATCTTCTTTGGATTTCTACATAAATTATTATTGTACCTGCAAGCAGATAAAGAGTTATTACTTTCTTTTTAAGTTTTATGCCTTTTATTTATTTTTCTTGCTTTATGCAGCAGTAAGATACTATACAAGAAGGTTGAATAGAAGTGGTGAACCAGGCATCCTTGCCTTGTAATAGATCTCAAGGGAAAAAAATTCAATCTTTTTTCATTAAGTATGATGTTATCTATAGATTATTTTTACAGATGCTTTTTAACATTTTGAAAAAGTTCTCTACTCTTTCTAGTTTGCTATGAGTTTTTACTTTGAATGAGTAGAATTTTTTGTTTTTCAAATGCTTTCCCTGCAGCTGTTGAAATAATCAATTTAATTCAATGCAATGAATTGATTATTCATTTACTTTGTTGAATTATATTTAAAGATTGATTTTCAGATATTAAACTAACTTTCATTTTGGGGTTACACCCTATTTGGTCATGGTGTATTATCATTTTTACATATTGTTGGATTTAATTTGCTATTTTGTCAAGGATTTTTGTGCCTGTATTTATGAAGAATATTGGTCTGTAATTTTATTATTTTTTAATAATGCCTATGTCAGGTTTTGTTATTAAAGATATATTGGACCCAGAAAACTGTTGGGAAGTAATTTTTTCTTCTCTATATTTTGAAAATATTTATGTAATATTGGTGTTATATCTTTCTCAAATGTTTGATAGAATTCACCAGTGAAACCATTTGGGCCTGACATTTACCTTTTTAGGAAATAAACTTAATAACAAATTTAATTTCTTTAATAGGCATAGGACTATTTAGATTTTCTATTTCTTGTGTCAGTTTTGGTGAGTTCTATTTTTCAAAATGTTCATCCATTTCATCTAATTTATCAAGTTTGCTGGCATAAAGGTATTAATAGTATTTTCCTATTATCCTCTTAATATCTAAGGGATCTGTGGTGACAATCCCTTTTTCATTTCTGATTTTGGTAATTGATATTCTTTTTTTCCCCCTTGGATTAATCTAGTTAGAAATTTGTCAGTTTTGCTGATTATTTTTAAAGAATCAAATTTGGACTTTGCTAATTTTCTGTATTGTCCCTATGTCTTGTATTTCATCAGTTTCTGCTCTTATTATCATTAGCTCCTTCTTTATATTTACTTTTTGTTTACTTGCTCTTCTTTCCTATATTCTTAAGGCGAAAACTTTAGTCATTGACTTTAGATATTTCTTCTTGTCTAAGATAAGCATTTAAAGCTATACCTTTCCTTCTAAACACTGATTTAGCTGCATCCACAAATTTTGACATGTCACATTTTTGTTGTTTTTTAGTTAAAAATATTTTCTAATCTCCCTTATGATTTTGTCTTCAGTCCATGAATTACTTAGGAATGTATCATTTAATTTCCAGATATTTGGGGTTTTCCCAGACATCTTCTTCTTATTGGTTTCTCATTTAATTACATTGTGGTCAGAAAACACACTTTGTATGATTTCAATTCTTAAATTATTTGAGACTTGTTTTATGGCCCAGGATATGGTCAATCTTGACAAATGTACCATGGGTACTTAACTAGCTGGATGATTACTTAATCTCTCTGGTCTCAGTTTCCTCAGCTATAAAAGTGGGATGATAACAATAGTGTTTACCTCAAATGGTTGTTATGAGGGTTAAAATAGGTAATATATGAAAAGTACTAAGCACAGTGGCTGGCATATAGAGCACATTCAACGTTAACATGTTACTAATATTACTGTTCTTATTCAAAAGATCAAAACCCTACTAAAGGCTGGTTTGGTTTTATTCTGGGCTCTGCCAGGGTGTCCTTTGGGTTCCCCAGTAAAATAGCTCCTCTGGCCCCAGTGACTTCCCACTGCATCTGAACAAATGCAGAATCCCTCTCCATGAGTCTCTGCGCTCCTGCTCCTCCCTATCTCACTGACAGCCTCTCCTCCACTCCGCCTCATGCTCACCACTCACCAGCCATATTGATCTTCTATGGAGTCCTTGAACACCATAAGCAGAAACGTTCCCACTCTAGGCCTTTGCACGTGCTGCTCCCTCTACCTGGGACCTTCTCACTCTCACATTCTTATTGCCAACTCCTGCTCCTCCTTCACATCTGTCTTAGTCCATTGGGGCTGCTATAACAAAATACCATAGACTGAGGGGCTTATAAACAACAGCAATTTATTTCATACAGTTCTGGAGGCTGGAAGGCCAAGATGAAAGCACTGGAACATTTGATGTCTGATGAGGGCTCACTTCCTGACCCATAGATGGCCATGTTCACATGACATCCTCAAATGGCAAAAGGGACAAGGGAGCTCTCTGGGGTCTCTTTTATAAGGACACTAATCCCATTCATGAGTGCTCCACCTTCATGACCTAATCACCTCCCAAAGCCCTCACGTCCAAATACCATCACATTGGGCACTAGGTTTCAACATATGAATTCGGGGGAGAGGGGAATTCGGGCACATAGCATTCACTCCGTATGACAACATCTCAGATTAAATGTGGTCTTCTCTGACTGCACAATCCACATTCAGTCCACTAGTCATTCTCTTTTATAACATCATGGTTTGTCTTTCAAAGCAATTAGCACAATATATAAATATATGTATACAAATTGTGCTAATTGCTTTGAAAGACAAACCATGATGTTATAAAAGAGAATGACTAGTGGACTGAATGTGGATTGTGCAGTCAGAGAAGACCACATTTAATCTGAGATGTTGTCATAGAGTGAATGTTATGTGCCTGAATCCCCCCTCCCCCGAATTCATATATATATATATATATATATATAAAACTCCCCCACTAGATTGTAAGCACCAAGAGGGCAGGACTTTATCTGTTTGCTTCTCCAATGTGTAGCACTATGCCTGGAAAGGACAGTGGTAATATTTAATAAACACCTGTTGAAGGAATGATTGTTCTAAATGCCAGAAATATGACCCAGGGCAAAAGTAAAGCATTACTTGTTGGAGCTTTTATTTTTCCTCATCTGTAAAATGGGTACCATCATGCCCCCCTCAGAGTGTTGGTGAGAAAACTGTAATGCATATACTCAGTTCAAGTTTTAAAAGACATCCAGAGACATACTCACAAAAGTACACCCCTGTAGAGTACACAAAGGCCTATTGTCTCTTGACTACAAAAGTGAAAAATTAGAAACAGTCAAAAGATCATCCACAGAGAGCTGATTAGTAAATCACAGCACATCCATACACTAGAGTACTATGAAGCTGCTTTAAATAATGTAGCTCCTCACAAGGGAAAGATACATTAAAGGGAAATGAAGTTGAAGAAGAGTATACCTAGTAAGCGCTCATTTTAAAAGAATACCTGCTTCTAGAATAGGAAACTTTTGACGTTGTTTATTTCTTGGGGATGAGATTGGAAATAAAGAGACATTTATTTTTTTTCTTAAGCCTGTTTGAAATGTTTACCATGGGCACTTATTTCTTTTGTAAATAATTACTTCATTAATACTTGAAATCTGGTGGCGAGCAGTCAGTGAGCAGGGCAGCGCAGGGCTCCTCTTGGTCTAGATGCTCAGGGCTGAGCCTTCAGGTCACACTGACAGCAATGCACAGGCCCAGAGTCGAGTGCCAGCACATCACTCAACACACACGTCCCAGTCCTGGTCCATTCCCCGTGCCTTCACTAGGCCAGTGCTTCACAGCCTGTGGCTGCTTCGAAAAACAAAACAAACAAACAAAAGCAGCCCTTTCTGGGCAGGGAGGGCAGGGGCTGGCTGTGGCAGTGACTGGCAGCTGGCAGCTGGGAGCTTGATTTCCTACCTTGCGCTCCCTGATGCCTGCTGGGAAGATTCTCCAGACAGCGCAGCCGCAGCTGGTGCCATGGGTGCCAGGCCAAAGAACCCAGCAATAAATCATTAGCAGATCAGGCCACAGATCACTTCCCCTTTTGGGGTGCTGCCTGGTGCTTCCCAAGAGGAAGAGATTTATCAGCGCTTGGCTGGCTGCCCTGCCCTCACGCAATCTCAGGCTCCGGGCAGGTCAAACCGAGTGGTTCCTCCTCCTCAGACGCAGGGCTGTGCCTGATGAGGCCCAAGAAAACCAAAGAAAAGGCCAAGAGCTCAGGAGACACGGTGAGAAACACTTACTCAGCAACATCCCTGCCAGTAAGACACAGAGGTTCCTGGTTCCACCGAGACGGGGACAGGTGAGAAGAGTAAGACCGCCCTCTGATCCTGGACTTTGGACAGCCCTCAAGGACAGGCTCAATCCAAGGTCCACTCAGCACAGAGCAGGCCCTGCACGTCCTTTTCCCTGTAACCAAAGGTTGGTCCCACTTTGATCTCCTTCTTTGCTCGTGCTGTTCACAATGGGGAGGCGCCTTCGAGAAGCTATCGCAGGGCAATTTTCCACCTTTGAAGTCCCCAGCAAGCCCTGCCAAGAGCTGTTTTGGTGTGACGCGGCTGCTGGGGCCGGCAGCCTGCTGCCTCTCGGGCTGCCAGAACTGGAACATCAAGCTATCAAAGCAGAAGGTGGCAGCGGAGGGATGAGGAAGCTCGGCTCCGTTTGCCCGCTCCTGGCCTCCCAGCCGGTGTTAGAGCCAGAGCAGGAGGAAGCCCGTGGATGCTCTGGGGTGTGGCCCTGCATCCCTGCTCCTGGAAAAAAAGCGCTGGTCACCCCAGTCATGCTACAGAAGCAGAGTCTGGTCCTGGCTCCCAGAACCCCCAAGCTGCATAGCCTTTGGCATCTCCCCTCCCCTCTCTGTTCCCCATTTTCTTCATCTGACAAATAAGAAGACCAGAGGAGTAGCCCCAAGGTGATCAACTGGCAACCCATGGGCCACTCCAGACTCATCAACATGTTTGGTTTGGCCTACATGAATGTAAAAATAAAATAAAATAATAGTAAATGATTTCCAACTTTTAAAAATGAAGCGATCTGATGACAATTCGTACATTTTGGGAATCCTTTGCAAAAAATGGGAAAGGCAGCCATGCTGGGTCTCCGCAGCCCCAGATGGCAGATGTTGGCAGATGGGTGATAGGGGCTGCCTTTGCAAGAAACCTAACTTCCAGGGCTGAGAGTCCCACCCCAGCCTGCTGCTCTCATGTCATGTGACCATTTGAATTCGGGGCCCCTGGACTAGAGCATTTCATTTTATTTCGAGAGATGAGCCATAAGAGCCCTAAGCATGTACCACACAAACTCCCCCAGGAAGACAAAGGGGAAGCAGGCAGACGTGGCATATTCCCACCTCCCTTAACTGTATGAAGAGGTTCCTCAAAGTGTGTTTCATGACCGCCCAGGATCACGTGGGATGCTGGTTAAAATGCAGAAATGCTTGGGTCCCGACCCAAATCTGCTAACTCAGACTGTCTGGGGGTGGAATCCGGAAATCACCATTTTTAGCAAACTGCCCGGGGGGACCTCTTAGCCACATGAAAGCTTCTGAAGCACTGGTAGAAAAGAGACTGTGGTGATTTGCAGCTGTGAGACCACGAATCCAACGTACTCACTGGGGCCTCGAGGATGGGAATCATTTAGGAGCCGCCCCCATCTTCCAGACACTGAGCTGAGCCCTTTCCATCCATCATCTCAGGTCATTCGCACAACACCCCTGTGAGCTGAGTACTGTCACTTACCACTATTTAACAGGTAGGGAAACTGAAGACCAGGAGATCAAGACATGTGCGTTAGGTCACTCAGCTGGTGGTGGCAGAGCTAAAATTTACACCTGGGCCCGACTCTAAAGTTATTGCGTAAGAACACAGCTGCTAATATCTCCCCTTTCCAGCTGCGACCAAGAAGAAACCAAGGGAGAGGAGCCATCTTTACACGGACGTGTAATAGGTAGATTTGTGCAACAGAATGTCCGGGACGGAATGGTGAGCCTGGAGCACATCAGCATCTGGAATCATCTCCACTAAGCCTGTCTCTTGCAGCCAGCCAGGGACTCATGGCTCTGGGGATTACTGTTCAATGCCATGTGACATTAAGTTTGGGCAAAGTAATTTGTCATATGACTGTAATAGCTGATCCCTCCCCGCTGGTCCATGGGTGGATTTCTTCAGCTCCTCTCCAGATTCACAGAGGCTGAACCACTTGTCCAGAGACTCTGCAATCAGAAAATGAGGGCCATCAGCTTTTGCCACCAAGCTCAGAAGGCTTCATTGTTGGTGCTGCTGCTGTGTCTTTGTTTGACTACTTGCTATTGTCACTCTTGTGTAACGAATCTCCTTTTGCCACTGGCCCTTGTCTGCCTTTATTCTGGTTCTGCACCACGTGAACCAACAAAGTTGCCGCCCCTTAGGAAATCATCTTCATTCCAATGAGATAAACAAGCAAGCAACAACAAACAAAGCTAGAATCTTAAAAAACAGAGACAGAAGCCAGTCCATGAGCACGATCATCATTTAGGGGGGAAGTGGGGTGAGGGTGAGCAGAGAACAGCTTTCATAGCTCTTCTTGATAGCAAAGACCAAAATGGGTTATCTCATCCCCAAATACGCAGGATGACATAGGACAGCGTGAAGGAATCCCAAGGCCTGGAATTGAGTCAACTGTGTTATTCTCAAAGCTGTGTTTCTTTGGATGGGTTGCATCACTTCTCTGAGCCTCAGTTTCCCTATCTGGAAATCATGTTGAATATTCTCCAAGACCATTCTATAGCTCAAATATTCTGTGAATCCAAGTACTTCGTATACACTAAAATGAAGGAAGGGAGGGAAGGAAGGATGGAAACAGGGAGGGAAGGAGGAAGAAATCAATCAATCCATATAGAAGTTATCATTCATAGAGACAAGAATGGGTGTATTTTCCACTGTTCCCCTTTCTCCCTAATCAGGATCTGCTCTGAATTAAATTGTTGATCATTTAATAAGCCCTGACTCACTCTCCCATTGAAATACCACTTTGTAGCCTGTGTTGTCACAGAAGAAAATGAGTCAATTAGAGGACCTTAACAAGAGCGTTTTTTAAAAGAACATGTAGACAATTAATTGCAGTCAATTAGATCTGATGGCTTTGTGGCTGGATTTCCAGATAGAAAAAGAATGAGGAAACTCCTGCAGGCTCTTCATCCCTGAAAAGAAAGCCTTTGACAGTGACACCCAAGAAGTGGCACACCATCCAGCTTTCTCTCCAGGGAAGCTGGCGTGTTCAGCCCTGACCTAGTCTGCAAGATTCTTCTCGCACCAAAAGGGGTAAAGTTCAACTGCCTTTCTCTTTGCCACTGGATAGGAGAGAAACGGTCAGGGTTAAATCATGGCATTGCAGGGCCATGAAATAGCAGGAGACACTGTTCTCAAGGAAACGGTTATCGGGCATCTTGCAGAATGCTTTGGAGGAAGCAACCTCTCCTAGGAATATGACATGTCATGCTTGACCAGTTACAGACAGACCCTGAGGAGTTTCTTCACACGGTATGTCAGTTGCAGACCTACTAACCCTTTCAAATAAAGCTAAAATTACTTTGTATACCCCAATCCCACGGCTGATGAAAATCTACTTCTAGCTCAGATTCCTACTAACCCCCATGAGTTATGCCCCTGCAGATTCATTGGTTGAAATCCTAGTCCTCCGGAACTTAGAAAGTGACCTCACTTGGGAATAAGGATTTGCAAATGTAATTAGCCCGCCCTGGAGTAGGGTGGACCCCTAATCCAATATGATAATCCAGTATGACTGGTGCTCTTATTAAAAGGAGAAATTTGGAGACAGATACACACACGTAGAAGGATGCTATGTGAAAATGAAGGCAGAGATAGGGGTGATGCAGCCAGTGGTTGGGGTGATGCTCCCATAAGCCAAGGAATGCCCAAGGTTGCCAGCAAACCACCAGGAGCTAGGAGAGGGGCGTGGAACAGAATCTCCCTCACAGCCCTCACAAGGAACCAACCCTGCTGACCCCTTGATCTCAGACGTCTCACGATTCTACCTCCAGAATTGTGAGATGATACATTTTGTCATTTAAGCCACTTGGTTTGTGGTACTTTGTTATGGTAGCCATAGCAGACAACTATACTCCACTGCATCCCCATGAGGAGGAGATGCGGTTGAGGGAAGTCTTGTTCTCCAAGACCCTCCACCCCCAGGCACTCTCCTCCTTCACCCTCTCAGCTCCCGAGGGGCCCTGGAAGTCCGCAAATTCTTTTCCACATTTACTGCAGAGCAGCTTCCCACAGTGTCTGAGAACTTGGCACCTGA
Organism: Physeter macrocephalus; assembly: GCF_002837175.3. Lineage (NCBI taxonomy): Eukaryota > Metazoa > Chordata > Mammalia > Artiodactyla > Physeteridae > Physeter > Physeter macrocephalus. The sequence continues at coordinate 5,699,940 of NC_041215.1, forward strand.
TGCCAGTCAGGTCCTTGGGAATGTCTCTTCTTCCCAAGATCTTCTAAATATATTTTTCCAGGCAAAGCTATTCTCTTCCTCCTTGGAGCAAACTATTAAGAAAATTTAATTTTTTTCAATCTTGTTAAAACAAAATAGAAACTGACCATTTTGGTCTTCCATTGCTGCATAACAAATGACCATAAACTTAGCAGCTTAAAATAGCACCAATGTGTATTTTAGCTGGGTCCTCTCTGCTTAGGGTCTCACAAGACTGCAGTCAAAGTGTTGGCCAGGCTGTGTTCTCATCTGCAGACTCACTGGGGAAGAATCCACTTCCAGACTCACTTGGGTTGTTGGCAGAACTCATTTCCTTGTGGTTGGAAGACAGAGGGTCCCAGCTCCTTGCTGGCTCTTGGCCATCAGCTGGGAGCTGCCCTCTGCTCCTAGAGGATGCCTGCAGTTCCTGGCCATGTGGGCTTTCCAGCATGGTGCTTACCTCATCAAGCCAGCAAGGAAGTCTCTAGAACGAGTCTGCTAGCAAGATGGAGTCTTACATAGTGTGATATAATCACAGGAGTGGTGTTCCCTCACCTTTGTCGCATTCCATTGGTTAGAAGTAAGTCTCAGGTCCTGTCCACATTCAAGGAGAGGGGATTACACAAAGATGTAAGTGAGGAAGGGGTCATGGGGAGCCACATGTCTGTTTGCACATAACCGAGACACCATTGGTCATTCCCCAGCATCCATCCTAGCCCCCAGCTCCAGGGATGAGCCTGATATGTCCAAAGATAAGCCTTTGCCATGACTGGTCTGGGAGAGAGTGCATGACCCAACTTTTGCTACTGTGATATGAGAAGCCTACTGGCAACTTTTGCAGAGAATTTCCTTACTCCCAAGATGGAATTAGGGAAAGTCATGATCTCTCGTTTCTTCCTTGGGAAGTTTCAGCGTTTAGGTGGAACCCTGGATCTACAGCAACCATCTTGCTACCAGCTTGAGTGTGAAGCTAACTCTAAGGCTGGAAGGCTGGAAAGATGGAAAAAACCTGAGTCTCTGATGTCAACATTTAGCTGCTGAATCAACCATTCCTACAGCCCACCCTATATCTGTTAAACCTTGAGTTAGATTTGCTGTTACTTGCAGCCCAATGCATCTTAATACAACATAACTGCCTCAGGACAAAACAACATGGGACCCATGGCATCATTTAAATGGAAAACCCTCAGTTCCATCAGTGAGATATAGGTTAACCTGGCTTGAGTTTTTATTGCATATTTTATGGGCAGGGACTGGAAAATAATGTCAGTATTCCATGGTGTATAATTCATAGCTGCTTCATACAATCAGGCTTGGCCAGCTGTTTGCAGGGAGAATGCACTCTCTTGTCTGAATGGAGCTGGTCATTCTCCATTAGTCTAGAGGCAGGATAGTCATTGCACTTGCACTGGAAATTTACTATATTGAGTGCCCAGAATAATTCATCTTTTCTGAATCCTTAAGAGGAAGGGAGAGAAACTAATGTTTATTGAATGCCCACAAAGTACCTGCTACGTACTGGGATCCTGAGATGTGCTTTCAATTAATCCTGACAGTACTACATAAAGGTCATTTTGTCTATTCCGCTGATGAGGGAACTGAGGCTCAGAGAGTGATGTCACACACATCAGTCGATGCTGTCATTCATCATACATTCTTTGTTCCTTTCAGAAGATGTTGTTGCTCCATTTCAGGACACGACTAGCCCAAACTAGTTTACTCTGGTAAGCACTTCCAAGATCTGAGATGGAGTGAGAGTGTTCTAACCTACCAATGGCCAGGGAACCTGAAACTTCTTCTTTTTTAAAAAATTTATTTATTTATTTATTTTTTGCGGTACGCGGGCCTCTCACTGCTGTGGCCTCTCCCGTTGCAGAGCACAGGCTCCGGACGCGCAGTCTCAGCGGCCATGGCTCATGGGCCCAGCCGCTCCGCGGCATGTGGGATCTTCCCGGACCGGGGCACGAACCCGTGTCCCCTGCATCGGCAGGCGGGCTCTCAACCACAGCGCCACCAGGGAAGCCCTGAAACTTCTTCTTGAGTAGTTAACGATTATTAAAGTTCAGAAATCATGTCCAGGTTCCTTAGCCCATCTGCTGTCATGAACTGCATTTCCCAGACCTGGATGATCGAGGCTCAGCAATGTTGTGTCACCTGTTCAAAAGCACTCAGCTACTAGATGCAGGTTCATCCAGGAGGGATTAAAACCCTGGTCTCTTATTCCAGTGCCCCTTCATCCCACCAAAAAGTCCCTTTCCCCTTTCTCAAAGGTGCCAATAGACCACCTCTGCCAAATTCACCCAGAGGGGGCAGTCGGGCATGTGCACACAGGGCCATGTTTCCACCTGGGGTGGAGTAAACATGGTGTGCTAGACCAAGGCAGGTCCTCAGGAAGGGTCCCAGAGAGCAACGGGCAAACTGCTAATTGCTTGTTTGTTCAGGAGAAATGTTATCTCGGTAGACTAATGTAAGACCTTTTTGATGTTAGAAAATGCAAACTATGTCGTGCAACCTGCTTGCCATTTTGTCTTTGCATCAACAAGCTGACAGTAAAATATGTTACACGAGTATTATAAAACGGTTTGGCTCAAGTACAGAAAGCGTTTATTCGGCTTCCTTTCTTTGATAATCCCAATCTATTTATTTATTTTGATGTTTATTGAGGGTCTGGCTGAGCAAATTGCTGTGCTAGGTCTAGAGTGAATCTCAGATGGGTTCTCTGTAGGTTGTGTGTGTGTGTGGTTGTTAATGTTTTCTTGTTTATTTTCTATTGGGGGTGGGTCTTTAGTTGTTTTTTTTTTTTTTACAATTCATACAGGCATATAATAAAAAATTCAAACTGTTTTAAAGTATAAAAATTTACGAGTAAATGTTTCTCTCACCTCAGCCCCAAGCATCCAATTCCCCTCCCCAGAGGAGCTGTAATCTGTTCCAAACTAGTTTGCGCATATACAAATCTGTGTATATCCTTCACATACACGCCCAGAAGAGCACACTATATACACTCACCCTAGATTGTGTTGTCTTTGAATAGCTACAGCATAATTTATTTAACCTGTTCTCTATTAATGGGCATTTAGAGAGTTTCCATATTTGTCTCAACATACAATCCTGCAGTCAATATTCTTGTATTGATGCCTTTGCTCATGGTTGCAAGTTTAAGTAAGGGATAAATTCCTAGAATTGCTGGGTCAAAGGACAAGCCCGTTTTAATTTTAACAACTAGAAACCAAAGCCTTTCCTAAGAGTCAGTACACATGTTTTTCTTCCTCAAACAGTGGTAAGCATGCCCGTTTCCCCACAAATTCACCCGCACAGAGTGTTATCAGGCTTCAAATCTTTGCCAATCTGATCTGTGCAAAGGGCATCTCCTGTAGTTTCGATTGCATTTTTGTCATTATGAGATTGAGTAGCAGACAATCTCTTTCAAGGTCTTCTTTTGCCCTAGGTTTTAATCTTAAAAGACCCTAAATCCTCTTAGAAGTAGGTAGGGTCAGATCTTAAATCTGGTTGGATTTACGTAATGGGTTGATGAAACGGATATGAAAGTAAGCCCAAATGGGGGATCGCACTATGTCAGAAGCCCTTCCCGAGGGGCCCCCATCCCATCCCTGATCCCTTACCTTTTGCAAGGCGTGTCCAGAGCTGCTGCTGCCCCGTGCATCCACCCCATGCACCTGGGTCGCACCCCAGTCTGGGCAGTCAGGCCTCAGGACCTCTTCTGGCCCCAAAACTCAGGGATTGGATAGTGCTGAGTGAGTCCTGGAGCACGAAGTCCTGAGTAAATGGGTCAGAGGGGCCACATCATCCCTCCTGAATGCATTACTGGGGCGGACCTTCCCAGCCTTCCCCGATCAGGTCTAACAACGTGGCCCCTCCACTGTGAGGGATCATGGGCCCAATTTGGCAAGAAGAAAAATAGCACCTCACTATGCCTACTTTTCTAATCACAACACGCTTTCTCATTTGCTATTTCATTTGACCCTTTGCAACCAGCCAATGAGGTGGGGATTATTAGCACATTCTACAGATGAGGAAACAGAAGCCCAGAGAGGTTCAGCAACCTGCCAAAGGTTACACAGCTAGTAAGTGAAAGAGCTAAGTTCAAACTCGGGCCTGTTTGACTCCCGGGCCTAAGGCTACCCCCTGAGGGCCAGTCCAGGAGGCCAGCTGGTTGCCATCCTGGGGCTCAGGTGCTGGGGGAGCCTTCTTGGGCCATGTGGGGAAGTCTGACCAAGGCAGGGCCTGAACTGTCCCCCAAGCCAGGTCTTTCCACACCCAGTGCATCCCTGAACATTCACAGCACCCTGGAAAATGGGGATTCATGCAGCCATTTTAATTACATGCAGAGCTAGATTTGGAATCCAGGCTGATCTGACTCCAAATCTAGTATTCCCTCTCCACCCATCCACCCACCCTCCCCAGGAAAGCAAGGAGCTTCCCTGACGAATGAGAGTCCATTCTTACAACGTGTATGCTATGCTAACATGGGCCTTTGCCTCTCTTCCCAAGAGAAAGGGGTCTCCTGAGAGGCCCCAGTGTTATCTGGGCAGAGAAAGTGAGTTTGAAGACCTCACACTCCATCTGGACTTTATCAGCTTCTTTCCTGGGTAGGATTACAGTAAACGATTATCTGTAGATCTGGAGCCAGCAGGGACTTTGAAGGCCCCAATTGCCAAGGGGGCAGTGAGCCGGGGGGAGGGCCCAGAGAAGATGAAAAAGCAGCCCCGGCATCTTATCTGCCTCCTGAAATCACACAGGCTGGGCCTGTGCACAGAGGCAGGGAGCCACCCTGTGTGTAAGGCAGACAGTCCCCAGTCCTCGCTGGCCACCAAGGATCAAGAGGGGCCCTGATGAGGGCTCTCCACTGTCTTCTCATCTTCTCTCTCTTCATTTCCTTTATTCATTCATTCACTCATTCGTTCATTCACTTCTGACCTTTAGCCCATCAGTTATAGCAGCTGACATGCATGGAGCTATCACTCGGAGCCAAAGGCTTTGCATCCATCCTCTTGTTTTGTTCTTATAATGACTCTCTGGGAGAGTGTCCAAATTAGCCCCATTTTACAGATGAGGAAACTGAGGCCCCAAACGGTTAAGTAATTGGCCTAGAATCTCAGAGCTAACAAATGGCAGAGTGTGGATTATCTTAAAACTTCATGCATTCATTCTTCCTTTCTTTCCCTATCCCTATAGAAGTCATTCATTTATTGATTCAAATTTTCATCTCCTCATTATTTGTTCATTTTAAAATCCCTTCTCCCTTTTTATGCATTCTTTCTATCCCTTCCTCCCTCCTGTCTCTTCTTCCCTTCCATAACTATTTGTTGAACACCTGCTGTGTGCCTGGCCACTGACATGGTGCTCCTGACGTATGGCCTCTGGGAAAGGAGAAAGGAGACCGCCTCATTCACGATCAACCCCACATGGGGCTGTTGGGCCATGCCTCCCATGCTTGATCTGTCCCAGTTTTGGCCCAACGTTCTATGCTTGGATAATCTGGTTCTGAGGATGTCTTGGCCAAACAGGCCTTGAGACTGACTTGGGCTGGGTGTCAGAATGGCTTGGGGAAGAGGGGGCCACTTCTTGAGTTTTCTGGTGCTCAGTGAGGCTCTCCTTATGCTTGTAGTTCTGACCTTCAGCAAACATCAATGAGGATCTATTCTCTCTCCCCTATCTCACCATCAAGGCACCTGGTGGTACCTCAGTTCCTCCAGCTGCCTCTGATCTCATGCCTCCTGCCCCTCCAAACCCTTCACTCCTAGAGGCAGGGATTTGGCATCAAAGAATCTGTGTTCACAACATAGTCTCGATTACTTCCAAATCCATTTTACTCACCTCTTCTTCTAGCACCTAACTCAGGGCCTGACCTAGACTAAATGCTAATATACCCAGGACTGAATGGGGTTGGAGCGCCATGCTCTGTAACTCTCCATCACTCACTGTAGCAGACAGTCATGGATGTCGCAGTCCTTCATCACATCACTTTCATTTCTACTTAGGGAATCCCCACTCCCCCTCTAGGTGTGGTCACAGGTGGCTGTCCTGCCCCTTCCTTGTACTCTCAGGTACGCATTTACTCCTGGTCAGTACAATCAAGTTCTCTCTCCTTGGACATGGAATCTTAATCCAAGTGACACAGACAAGGGAAAAACAAAGAAAGAGTTGGAGCACATTCCTTCTCATTGCCGATGAGGCTGTCTGCTAGCTCTGCTCTCGGGATCCCCCAGGGCAACCCCAGTTCTATTCTTATCCAGTCTAGCTCCCTGTCCATTTTGTGAGCTCCTCGGCATCCTTCCAATATATTCCTTCTCCGCCTCACTTAGCCAGTGAATGTCTGTTTCTGGGCTTGCAAAGAACAAATTCTAAATGATGCCCCAGGTATGGTTTCCAATGCCAGCCATTGGGGATCTGACGGAAAGGCCCATTTCGCCTCATCAGTTGCCTTGGCTGTTGTTGTCTTTTCTGGAGTTACTCTGACCTGTCCCCTTTCTATCCCACCTTGACTCACTACCAGGCAGCCTCATGCCTTTACTTCCCTGTCTGTCTTTTCCATTAAGACTCGAAACATAGATGATCTTCCTTCATCTTTGGGTCCACTGGCTCTGAGTGGGTGCTGAATATGACCTGAATATTTCTTTCATTTCATTGTAATCTGGCTTTTCCCCAGTTCAGGAACATCTATTTATCCTGATGACATTTAGAGAAAAGTGAAAAAAAAAAAAAAAAAAGGACTTTGAAGAGATCTTCAGATGGATTCTAAATTTTACTCATATTTTCCATGTCTTTGCCCCAAGTTTGGTATTACAGGCTGCATTCCGTCAGGAGTACTCAACTTTGTACATGTATTTCCTTTTCTATCTCTGTGTCTCCCTACCTGGTACTTACTGTGGAATTTGAAATGTTTCTGTGGCTGCAAACAAGAAAGGGAAAAGAGACAATTAAGTAAGAGGGGATTAGATGGTTCAGATTTGCTTGAGGAATGAGGTCATAAAGAGGCACCTCTCATAAATTTGCATTTTCTACACACTAGGTAATGGTTGTTTCTAAGAGCTCCAAATTATCTCATTAACTCTCACAACAAGCCTTGGGGCAAATAGATTATCATTGCCATTTCACAGATTAGGAAACTGAGGATTCAAGAGTAAATTGCCCAAGGATGTTCTTGCTAGTGGGGGAATTATAAACCACAAAAGTTCTTGCACACAGGCCTGTTTAATGCAAGTGGGGGACAGGGGCGATGAGATAAAGCAGGCAGAAAGCCAACGGTGAAGTAAGGAGGTCCTACTATGTGCCAGGCCCAGTGTCAGACGTTGTATTTCCTTTATTTCATATAAACCTCCCAGCAGCTGTATTTTACAGATCAGGAAACTGAGGCTGGAGGAGGGAGATGGAGAGGCTTGCCCAGGGTCATACAGTCAGGAAATGAATGGACCCAAACCCACGCTGTGTCTGTTCCATGACTCTAAGACACTGGCTCAAAGGAACACCAATTTTTACAAGGATCCAAAAGGTACAGCCTTCTCCCCTGAAGTGATTAGTGATTTGCCCTCCTTCTTCTAGCTGCTCTGTCCAGAGTTCCAGTAAAGGCTGGCAGTCCCGCCCAGCCTGAAACCCCATCAGGAGGACATCAACTTAATCTGGCTCAAGGTTCGCGACGTTTGCAGATGTTTGCAGAATCTTCAATAGGTGCCAAACCCCCCAAAGTTGGAGAGTGATACAGAATATGTCCTCCAGCAGCTCACAAGCCCTAGGGGGAGAAAACACAGACGCAGGTACCCCTATAGCTCTGTAGAAAGTGCCCAGGGTGACCGGAAGTGGGGATGTTAAGCACCAGGGTTCTGGGGTCCCTGGGTGAGAATGTGTCCCAGCCCCTTCCAGCTGAGGAATCTTGGCCAGAGCACTTCACCCTTCAGTGACATGGAGATTATGAGGACAAAACTCCCAGAACTGATGGAGACTTAAAGATGTGTGTATTTGGCCCACAGAAAGTGCATTTAGCAGTTATTATTACAGAAGGACAAACAATGGATGCAAAGAGGTTGGTGGTAGAAGTGGGTTGCATCTTAGCGGATGGGTATGTGAACGAAGGGCATATGCTGGGAGGGGGAAGAGTGAGTTGAGCCCAGAGGCATGGGCATGGGTAAAGCAGTTAAGTTTGGGGCAATTTCCTAAATGAAAGGGAGTAAAAAGAAAGAGTTAGCAAACTGAGCCAGGGCCACATCTCAGAGATCTTTGAGGTCCATTCCAAGGGGGGTGCATTTAACTGTCCAGATTACGAACTGCTGAACTTCGACCATTGGGGCCCCATCACCCATGTCAGACTGTCACATCCACACATCACTTGTGCAATTATTTACTTAATATTTTCCTTTAAGATCAACCTCTCCTTTAAAAAAACAAAAACCAAAAACTAAAGGGCACCTGTCCTAAAGGGAAATTTTTATCACTAATGAAAATAGAAATTTACCTGCCACAGGTAGAGATAATTGTCAGAGTAAACAATATTTAAGTCTCACCACCCCTCTTGCCCCAGCAGATTCTGAGCCCATGTGCATTTAGTGAAAAATCTAGATTAGCCTCCCTACTTTCTCAGCCCAGCCTGCCTGATTCTGTGAGCTGTTCAGCCTGCTTAGGAGTTAATTTTGTATTTTTGATCCTATCTATGCTCCAGGCGGCTTTATCTCTATCTCTCTAATAGCTCCTCAAGCAATAACATTTTACTGGGTAAGAGAGCAAGGAATGGGCAAGACCTAGTGCTGATTCATAGCAAGATTCCAAACAAACCCAAGGCCTCTTTAGAGCAGTCCGGACATCAGCGTCCCTCCATTCTGCTCTCTGGGGGACCAGGTTCTAATATCCATCGAATTCTATTGTACCTCAGTCTCATCCAGCACTCTTGATCCATTTTTTCATTCAAGGGATATTCACTGAGTGCCTGCAATGTGCCAAGCCTTGTTCTAGGTGCTGACAATGCAAGAGTGAACGAAGACCAGTGAAGTCCTTGCTCTACCTGGGAAGACAGGCAGTGATCTCTGAAACAAGTAAATGCATGAGGTCATAATGAGTTTACTGAGAAAGCAACATGGCCTAAGTGTGGTGTTGTCTTGATACAGGAGGCACGTGGCAAAACTAGATACGGTGGACAGGGAGGGTGTCTCTTAAGGAGGTGACATAATCTGAGACCTGAGTGACGAAGGAGCCAGCCAGTGGCAAGTTCTGAAAACAGAGCCCTTTGGTTACAACGAGGCTAAAAGAAGACCATTTCTGCTGGAGGGGGCAGCAAGAATATAATGGTGCCCTGATACGAGAAACAGTGGGGACAGCAAAGATGCAGGGGCTGAGAGACAAGAGTTTGGTGTTGGATATATTCGATTTTCAATGTCAGTCAGACAATCAAATGTATTCATGCTCTTCTCAATGGGTTCACAAGGTAAGGATTGTTAGTGTTTCCCATTTTACAGACAGGAAAACTGAGGCTTGGGAAGGCTTACCCAGCTAGTAAGGGGCAGAACTAAGATGTGGATTCGTATTTTTGGAGGCCAAAGCCTGCACTATCCCAGCTGCCCCAAGCTGTAACAGTGTTCACACACAGAGGTTACAACTCTAGCACCCAAGTGTGTTTTGTTTGCTCTATGTGGGTTTTGAAAATTAATGTGAACTAGTGATCAACCCTTAAAAATAAGACTTTGCCACAAAATCCGACTCTCTGGTTTCTGAAAATATTTGAAGATTTGGTAATAGTGGGGCCGTGGTTATATGGGCAACAATGAGCTGGTGCAGTAGTTCTGGCCCCTTTAGATAAGCATAGGTTTTCTGGTTTCCCGCAGTCCCCACCTCTCTCTATCGCTTAACCCCGGGACCCTTCATTCCTTTCCTTTACATTCTTGGCCTCTCTATGCATTTGGCTTTGAGACCCCATCTCTCCATTAATTAGATAAGTAGGACTCACAGAGCCCAGCAAGCAAGGAGCAACCAGAGGAATTAAGTTACAGTTCCTTTCTAGAACACTCTTCTGCCATTCTGATAAGATCCTTTTGTACAAACAGGAGGAAATGTTTATGAGAGCTGGGACAAGGCCGTGTGAAGAGGTCAGGTCTGGATTTTAATCCCAGCTCCCAGTCCTGTGGTGAGATGTAGATGAAGTTTTCAAACCTCAGTCTCCTCATCGGTCAAGTGATTAGGAAAAAAAAAAAAATGAGAATGCCCACTTTACATGTAGGTGGAGGGAAAAAAATAATCATTTTAAATAATAATTTTGGTAACCTGCTTGGAAACACTTTTGTTTCGTGGTGAGTATCCAATAGATGGCAGCCGAGAGGATCCCTTTCACATAGGAAGTAACAGATGGGCTGTTCCATGACTGTTCTTCATAATGAATAATATTCACTGAGAAACTTTGCTCTTCTCCATATCCAGGTTGCCCCAAAAGGCTTGATTCTGATGTTTGCCATGTTCTTCCACACGTGTCTGCTTCCCCGGGGCCCTATTTTGCATCATCCAGCACTGTTTTCCAGACCTTTCTCCTCACTTGGGTCTAACAGCCCTGAGATCCAGCGCCTTATGGCTGCATGTCTGAGGCCGGCAGGCTGGGAACACAGTCTGCCTGCCATTTGCCTGACAGGAGCCCTGTCGGGGATTTTGATTCTTTCTCTGGGTGTGTGTCAATGCGTGGTCTGCACAAAAGAACCACTCTGCATTGCTTTTTCAAGCCGAGCTTTAAAAGGCTTATTTGCCATGACATCCAGCACTTGTAATTGGAGGTCATACCCCGAGGAAGAATTGCTAAATCTGTGTAAAATGTCTCTGACTCCCTCTCTTACAGATTCTGTCAGATTATCTCTTTAAGAATTGTAAACCCATGTTGTTTGAGGTGGTTTTAGGCTAATGTACCTTCCCCAAACATTTCTTTGTTGTTGAAAATAAAGCAATTTAGAGAGTCCCCCATCCAGAGAGACGCTTTGTAAAAAAGCTCAACGTAAAAAACAACTCCCTCTGTCTAAGGAGTGATTTTGGAAGAGGGGAGAAAACGTGTGTTATATATATTTAAACCTGTCCAATAGCAAGGAGCATTAGCTGAGGTCTCATGTGAGCGGCGCAATGCTACTCTCTCCTCCCATCTCCTCCTCCCCTGGTGACAGGAGGTGCAGGGGGCGGGGGGAGGGCATGGATGGGCCAAGTCAGCCCGTGATAGCACAGGGCTCAATCCCACTTGGCAGTGGCGCTCCTTTCTGCTGCACGTTAGGCCCCATGCTGGGCTCTGTTTGTACAAAATCAGATAAGCCAGGTCCCTGTGCGCAAGGAGCTCCGAGGCTCACTGGGGGTGAGAGTGGAGGCGACAGGCAAGCATACAACACACGGATGGAAGTGCTCCAATGAGGGTGTGTCCAGGCCCCGTGGGAAGCCTGGCAAGGGAGGCTAGCTGTTCTGTGATGGTCAGGGAAGGCTTCACGGAGGAGGTGTTCCAGAGATGTTCCGAAGGAGGAAAGAAAGGCTGGAGCAAGGTCTAAAGCAGAAAAAGCAGGGGATATTTGGGAAATAATGGAAAGCATGGGCCAGGGTAGTAAGACATCAGCAGGGGTCGATCAAGAGGCCCCTCAGGGTTTTGCTCAGAAGCCTGGATTCTTACATGCAGGTCCCTGATTGGACCCGGCCAAGGGTTTAGATATTCCACTTCATCCACTTTTGCCAACTGTGACTCTGAGCCCTGCTACCTTTTTCTTCCTCACGTCTGGATGTCCAGGGGTATCTTCTCAGCTTCTTCCAAACCTGGCACAAGTTACCCAAAGGGTCCCAGCCAAGGGAGGACAAGGCTGGGCTCACGCCTGTGTGTCTGCAGAGGTGACCCCTACACAGCACAGGAGGAGAATCACACCAAGTACACACAGGGAGTGGCAGAGCTAAGCAATGGGCACAGAAGCAGCAAGCAGACAGAGAGACAGACACAAACTCACAGACACAGCCACACACAGAGGTACTGAGATAATAAACAGACAACCACTAGATACGCAGAGGAACACTCCACAGACCCAGAGATGCAAACACATACCACATGCGTACATAAACACACAGGCCGGCCCCCTCCCCCATCTCAGTCTGTCTATATCTCTTTCTGTCTCTGTATGTCTCTGTCTGCCTGTCTGTCTCCCTCTTTCTGTATCTCTGTCTCTGTCTGTCTCTCTCTCTCACACACACACACACAAACACTTCCAGAATACACAGTGGAAACTGGACCAGAGGACCACCCCCTCCCCGCTAGCTTCCCACAGCCTTCTGTGGTTAAAAGCACACCTCCCCAGATGGGTGGCTGCAGGTGCCCTACGTGCCTCCGGGAGAAGAGGTGCTATTCCGGGCTGGGACACCCTTGGTGGGGCGGGGTGGACAGGAAAGGGTGGTTTTCCTATAGAAACACAGCCGGCACCCAGACCTGGGGAATCGGGGTTTGCCCCTACTGGGGGTGAGCAGACTTCGACTCTGCCAGGGACCCCGCGTTTGTCCTCTTTCTCCCACCACGCTGAGCCCAGGTGACGTGGCTGAGACACAATTGGCCACAAGCAAGTGAGTCATTCTGATACCTGGGCAGGTGCTGATTGGTTGAAAGTGAATCTCCTCATTCTCTATTGGTCAAGGATTATTCTTTTTTGTACATCATTGGGTACTTTGGCAACTGGTGGTGATTCTTTTAAGAACTTCAACCATGCTTCAGGGATTGGGTTCTCTTCTTTCGGTGGGGGGGAGGGTGTTTATTTCTAATCCATTTTCAAGAGATCATTTGTATTTAAACTCTTTGTGATGAATACTAAGGTCAGACTTAGCTCACTTTTTTTTTTTTTTGGTCGCGTGGCATGTTAGATCTTAGTTCCCTGACCAGGGATCAAACCCGTCCATGCCCCCCATAGTGGAAGCATGGAGTCTTAACCACTGGACTGCCAGGGAAGTCCCTTAACTCATTTATTTTACTCATCCATTCCACAAATGCTTACTAGGAGTCCAATATAATGGTGTTCTTTTAAGGCCTGGATGTGAGCAAAGTTGACAAGGTCCATCCCTTTGGGAAGCTCACATTTTGGTAGGAAAGAGGGGCATCAAATAAACAGACATATGAATATTAAATATTAAGTGCCAATAATGTCATGAAGAAAGAGAGGCAAAAGGCTCAGGAAGGCATAGCTGAGGAGGTGACAACTGAGCAGAGACCCCGAGGCACTGAGAGAGGGAGCCAGGCACACGTCCAGGGCGAGAGCACCTCAGCAAAGGGAATGGATGAGACATTCAAAGGCCCTGAGACAAAGTAGCCTCGGCGCGCTGAAAAGAGCAAGGAGGCCAAAGTGGATGGTCCTCAGTGAACGAGTAAGAACAAGGCAGGTAATGAGCCTGAAAAAGCGGCCAATGCCTGGTATAGCACAGGGGCTTGTAGGCCACAGTCAGTCCTCACTTTCAACTTAAAAATGATGGGAAGGGGCTTCCCTGGTGGCGCAGTGGTTGAGAGTCTGCCTGCCGATGCAGGGCACACAGGTTCGTGCCCCGGTCTCTGAAGATCCCACATGCCGCAGAGCGGCTGGGCCCGTGAGCCATGGCCGCTGAGCCTGTGCATCCGGAGCCTGTGCTCCGCAACGGGAGAGGCCACAGCAGTGAGAGGCCCGCGTACTGAAAAAAAAAAAATTGATGGGAAGCCATTGGAGTTCTGAGAAACCATGTGATTGAGTTTACATTTTCAAAGGAGCAGTTCTGGCTGCTGTGAGCAGAAGCTTGGAATGCGGAGGGGGCCGAGTGGAAGGGAGCCAGTTAGGAGGATGTCACAGTCATGCAAGCAAAGGTGATGGGAGAACACTCTTCACGTCCACCAGGAGGAATTCACCCGAATAATCTACAGTCAAAAGAGACAAACCAAATATGCAACAACGAAGACTTGTTAGAACACATTTCCACAGGATGGAAACCGTTGATTATCGCTTGTTTAGGACCAGCTATGCAGCCAGGACTGTGCAAGAAATTTTATATAAAACAGCTCACTCAATGCTTCTACCCATCATTGGAGGCAAATGTTAGTGTCCCTATTTCACAGATTGGGGAATAATCTCAATCTCAATGTGTGAAAAATTGTAAAACATCAAAACATCAGAAAGGGTAGAATTGACTTGAAACCAATGAGACTGTTTAAAAATTTTTTTTTAATTTGTTCAAAAGACTGAAAAAGTTTTGAGCTTTTTCTTTTAGTGTCTTCCTTACTGTGAAGCATACTTATCTCAGAAATAGTGAAATATATATAGAGAGAGAAGCAAAATAAAAGCATAAAGAATCCCCATAGTCTCACCTCCCTCCCCACCTACTCTCAACCTTGGATACAGATGTAGCCGTGGCCTTTTATGAGGATTTTTCTACAAAAATGCGTTCATGCCACACTATTTTGTGACATTCCATAATTCATTTACATCACCTTGGTAGACGCGATCATCTCAACCGTTTCCTCTTTCCTTGGCAATGCAGGTTGTTCACTTACAACTAAATACTTACTATGTCCCAACTTTTCCCTATTACAAGAGAAAGAATAAATTATTATTGAAAATAAAGCAGAAACAAAACAGAAAGACGACAGAAAATCCTAGGGGAAAAGTGCAGAAATGTTTTGCGTAGCAGAAGATAGATTTGCAATTGATGTTTTAAATGTCAACTATTGGGGATATTCATTTTCCACCAAATTTTTGTTGGGACCAAGCTGCTCTGTTGGCCACTCAGCTTTCTTACAAATTGTCTTGACGAAATTGCTCATTTGTTCAAATTCACTTTGGCCAAATAGCTTTATGGCTGAATCATCTGAGGATTACTAATACTATTATTATAAATGACTACTACTTATTTTGCTTTGAATTTGTGTATACTAGCCCCATTACAGACTTTATTTTAATTAATCCTCCTGAGAGCAGCTAAGGTCAGGATGGTCTTCCCCATCTGATGGAGATGAAAGGTAAGGTTATAACCCAAGATTACCTGGCTAGGAAATGGCAGAGGCAGAATTTGAGCCCAGAGCAGCCTGGTTGCCTGCATCTGGGCCTTTGTCATTGCTGCATGAAAAGACATGTAGCAAGCACGACACACAGTAGGTCCTCAGAAACCATCGGTTTCCCCTGATCCCTCCCTCCCTTAAAACATTGATTACTAGAAAGGAAGAGCTAATACTAGGCTTAAAATAAAATGTTTACTGGTTCTAACACCTTTTTCTTCTTCAAGAAGTTACATTTCCAGAAGTGTAACTTCAGTTTCTGAATCTAGCAACTAATTTGTCCATCTCAAAAGATCTTTATGGTAATGCCATGATGCCATGTAGAGTATGTTTTCATTTATATGCGTTTAATCTTGGTTTATAATGTGAGATGTCATGGAAAATAATAAAATTACGCATAACGAGTAAGAGAGAAAGAAGAAAGAACTTGAAGGGGGGAGCTGCTGGTTTGAATGGGCCAGAGCCATCCATCACCCCACTGGAAAGTCAGTTCAGAGGTACACTGGAAACTGGGGGAGATTAACGGCCTAACAGAACGCACCTATAGAAGGAAGGGAACCTTCAGAGGCCAGGCAGGGCCATAGAGTGTGACTTGTGCTGCACTGGAAGTCAGGACACCTGGGCACGAGGCCTCATGCCTGTCATTTCACGGGGAATATACCTGGTCACTCACTCACTCCTTGTTTCTTGGTTTATTACACAAGTATACATCGGGCACAGCCCCGGGGCCAGTTCTATGCCAACCACAGGGGAGTCTGAGATGCAGGGTGCACCTGCCACGGCCCGGCTCCCAAGGAGCCAAGGTCAAAAACAGGGGATGGTCTGCAAACACGGCTACAGTGTGCTTGCCCTGCTTGCCGGAGAGTGGGGTTTGTTCCTGGGAGACCCAAGTTTGATGAGAATGTTACAAGTTTTTCTTTTCTTTGGGTGATAACATCAGCGATATTTCAACTCTCAAGGAAAAAAAAAATCTTCTTCTGGGGGGCACTATGAGGTCATCAATGAGAAGAAGAAAGTCTTGGAAAGTTGGGGGCAGCTGAGCTGGGCACTGGGGAGAATTTCCCCACAGTAGCGAGCAGTGCCTTCGAGCTGGTGGCATCCAGTGTGCCCAGAGGATGGGGACAGTTCGGGAGCCCTTTCAACAGGGGGACACGGGTGGGTGTGGGGACCGGGAGAAGGTGGGTCACTGGGGGCCTGTGTGCCAGGTGGAGGGCTGACTCTAGCCTGGAGGGAGTGGACCCAAGGTTGCTCTCTCTCCTCCTCCTCCAATCCATCATGTGAAAACGAGATGAGGGGGCTGGGAGCTTGGGAGGTCCTGGGGAGATTCAGTGTCTCTGACTGCTGCATTGCTTCCTCTGGGGAGGGGAAACTACTCCCAGCTGTGACTACTCCCCGCCCCCCCTGCCCTGTGCAGGTGGCCCCAAGCTGAGGGCTGTTGGCACTTGAAGGGTGGTGAGGACATCCAGAGGTTGCAGATTAAATCACCTGGCACATAGTTGGTGCTCATTAAATGCCAGCTCCCCCCTCCTTTCCCTTCCTCTGAGGGTTTTCCATTTGGGTGGCAAGGTCTGAGCTTGATATATTAGGGAGAAACTCTCCAAAATTTCTTCTCCCTATGGCTGCACTTTGGCCCAGGGTGAGCACTACCACACCCAGGGATGCACAGGGGAGCCCAGGACAAGAAGCCAGACCCGGGGCTCCTCGGAGGAGAAGAAATACAGCTGGTGGCCCTGCCACCCTCCTGTCTTCATGCCCAGGCTTTCCGGGTGGTGTGTATTCTCTGCAGGAAGCAGAGGAATCCTGACAGACTGGCTAATCATAATGTGTCGCTGGAAAAGGCTTTTCGAAGGTTTCACAACCTCCACTGTCTCAACTAGCCGCTCAGGCCCTAAATCCTGCACCTTGCAGAGGCATCTGGTTACTGGGGTCCTGCTCCGGGTCCCGAACACCACGCAGAGAGTGTCTGTCAGGGCATCCTGAATTACTGCAAGCATCCCGTGGGCTTGGGCCAGGGTTCATGGGCACAAAAGGAGCTACTAGCCTGATGTCTGCTAGAGATTTCTGGTTTTGTTTTGGTGTCAAACATTTAAAACAGCACCTTTGGTGAGATAGACATTTTTTTTTTAATGTTGATTTTCATCTTGGAATGGCTTTGCAAAGGCTCAGTAAACCCTTACTTTGCACATGGAAGGCATTTCCCTACAACTCCTTTGATCCATCCACTCATTCAGCCAATGCCTACCGAGTGAGCACTGTCTACACCGCGTATGAGCTAGGAGGGCAGTCTCAGGCAGGATTTGAGGACCAGGCTTCCATCCCCAGCTGGGTGGGCTCTGTGCCCAAAGACATCCGGGTTTGAATCCTACTTCTACCACTTGCTGCTCTGTAAACTTGGGACACATGCATTCCCTCTCTGAGCTTTACGCCTTCTCTTAACGGAGAAAATCATTCTGACCTTGAAAAGTGGTTTGTGAGGTTGTTGGTCTGCACCCCTCAGGCAGGCAAGCCTTGTAGTTGCCCGGCCTCGAGACCAAAGAAAGAGCCCGGAGACAGCGACAGAGGCATCAATGGTTTATTGGACAGGAGAATCTTACACAAAGGGTCCTGGAGTGACACCCCAGGACATGGTAGCAGTATTTGCTACTCGGCGGGAAGGAGGCTACCGTTTATAGGGGAGACTCATCAGTGACCGAGGATTAATTAAGCCCTATGATCAAGAGGACTGGATAGTCATGTGAGTAAAGCAGGCTTGATACAGAGAGCAAGAGAACAGCCATCTTGAATGCACTGAGTAAACGGGTGCACTAAGGTGAGGTGTGTGAAGATGTTAGTGCCAGGAAAGCCCACAGGAAGGACCCAGTTGCTGCTGCTGTTTCATTTTACAACTGCATGACCTTGACTGCTCTGCATCTCTGTTTCCTGAACTCTAAAGTGGCAACAGTAAGATCTAACAACTTTTAACACAAGGATTAAAGAAGATATTTGGAAGAGAGATCTTGAATAATGATAATAATTGAAGCAGGGATAGATAATCAATATATAACACCATACCATACATCTTATTATAGGAAAACAAAATGACAGGAGGCTGTGTCCTTTTTGGTTGCATCAGGGTAGAAATCTTGGTATTCGCCTTCCTCTAGATAGTCCTAGGAAAACACCTGTGGCTATTCTATGCCAAGCACTATGCTCAGTGAATTCACATGTTTTCTTATTTAATCCTTACAGCAGTCCTTGGCAGTGGTTATGATCCCTGCTTTGCAGATGGTGAAACAGCGGCTCAGAGAGGTTACAGAGCTTGCCCAAGGTGACACAGCTAAGTTGAGATTTAGACCCAAATCCATCTGGTTCAAGAGACCTTGCCCTTGCCACTGTATAGCCCTGACGCCCCACAGGTATTGTTCATGTGCTTTCTGATGCTTAAAAAAAAAAAAAAAAAATCCACCCTCACTGGGACGCCATTCCCGCAGAGGGCATGCAGCAGCCACTATGCATGGAGCAGTCTCCCAGCTAGGACATCAGTCATGACTCAGGGTTCAAGCAGTGAGTCCCCTGTCCTTGTTAGGCCCATCCGCAGCAATGGTCCCTCCCAAAGTCTTGAAAATTGGGCAGTCACCCTTCAGCTTCCTTCTCTGCTAGGGTGGTCAGAGGTAGCAAATAAAAATACAGAATGCCCTGTTCAGTTTGAATTTTAGATTAAGAGAAAAAGAAGAATTTGTAATATAAGCATGTCCCATGTCCGGGAACAACCTGCATCTGATTTTACCTGACAGCCTAATTCTGAGCTAACCCTGAGTTGAGCTGGGTTAAGGCAGAGTAGGGAGGGCATCGTGGAATCAGTCTCTGTGAATCTTTATCCAAGCCCACCAGGAATTTCACCTTTACTGCTAGCCTCGCTACCCCAGCTCCGAGGGCCAATATGAGGTTTACACCTGCTTCCCAGAAGAAAATGTAGGCAGATCAGGCAGTTTGAGAGAACTCAAGCTTTTCTCTGTTTCCCTTCCCTCTAAGAGGAATCATAAATTGCCAGGCACTTGCAAGCACTTTTTCCCAAGAGCGGGGGCACAAGACAAACCGAACTGGAATTTAGCCTCAGCCAGGCATTAAAAGGTGGATGGAGCTTTACCAAGGAGAGGGTTGGGAAGGCCATTCCAGACAAAGGGAACAGTATGTGCAAAATCTCGGGCAGCACTGTGTGCAGGAAAATGGAGAGATTAGCATGGGATGGAAGACTCCATCCTGATGTTGAGGGAAGTGGCCGGGGAAAGAGAGGCAAGCAGGCTCCAAACTGTAAAAAGCCTTCTGTGTCGGGTTACTTATTCTGGGCTTTATCTCTAAGACGATGAGGAATCCTTGAGGGATTTTGACCAAGGGGGTCACCTGACTGATAACGATTTAATTTTGCTTTTATTTGATTACTAGGGAGGGTGAACTGTTTTTCCATGTGTCCTATTTGAATTATTTTTTTTTATTTTTCGTATTGACTTGTAATAACCTTAGACATGGAAGGCTTTTAGTCCCTTGTTATTTTTTATAGTGTTCCTGATTTGTGTTTTTTTTTTAATTTCATGATTTTTTTTTTCTTTTTGGCCGCACTGTGTGGCATGCGGGATCTTAGTTTCCCGACCAGGGATCAAACCCACGACCCCTGCAGTGGAAAGCATGGATTCTTAACCACTGGACCAGCAGGGAAGTCCCTAATTTTATGATTTTTAAAGTAAAAAATTAGTTTTGAATTTTATGTAATCATATTGTCATATTTTTATGTGTAGATTCTCCCACCGTCATTTTCTTAAGAAAGTTATTTCCTATTCTGAGGGGAGAATAATCCAGATGGATTATAATGTTAAATATGGAAAACAAACATATGTATGTATTCCCTTTCTCACTTTTTTTTTAAAATTTCTTGCATGTTGTTTGTTACATTTAACTCTATAATCCATATGGAATTTACTTCAAAGTATGGTGTGAGGTGATGATCTCTCTTTTTTTCTCAAATACCCAGTGTTCCCTATGCCCTTTATTGATTAAATCCAAGTTTTGTGTGGCTCTTCCTCATCACAGAGCAAGTGTCCTAGGCCCAGGAATTGGTTTCGGACAGTCTGTTCTTAGTCCAATAGGCTCTGAGCCCATCTCTGTTCAAATGCTACACCATTTTAGTAACTGGAACTTACGGATGCATTTTAACATCTGATGAGAATTCTCACTCAATTCTTCTTCTGTTACAACATCTTCATTCTTCCAAATAAACTTAGAACCACTTTGTCGACTTCAAAGAAAAAGCCCACTGAGATTTTTTTTGGACTAAATTAATTGGAAAGACTCCCCATCTTCACAGTTGTTTGGGCTTTCCATCCAGAAACATGGTGTGTCTCTCACATACCTTATTACTAACACTCAAAAAACCCCAGGAAGATGATAAAATTATTCTTATTTTACCAATGAGGAAACCAAGGCTCAAGAAGTTATCAACCTGCCTAAAGTCACACAGGAAACTATATTCAATATCTTGTAATAACCTATAAAGAAAAAGAATCTGAAAAAAATGTTTATATATATATATATATAAACTTAATCACCTTGCTGTACACCAGAAATTAACACAACATTGTAAATTAACTCTATCTCAATAAAAAAAAATTTTAAAGACATTTTGGGATGAATTACATTTAGCAAGACTTTATTAAACACCTGCTATGTGCCAGATATTGGGGATGGAGATGAATAAGACATAATCCCGGCTTTGAAGGCACTCAGAGTCTTGAGGGAGGAAAGAAAAATGTATAAAGATAGCTATTGTACAGTGTAATGAATGATGTCAAATTAATAGTTTCTTGTATTGTATGCTTATCATGTTCCAGGCACTGTTCTAAGCTCTTTGCCTACATCTTATCTGTTTAATGTCAAAAGGCACAGAGATGTTAAGGGACTTGCCCAAGCTGGTGTAGTCACTGAGAGGCAGAGCTGGGAATGAAGCCTGACTCCAGAGCCATTGCTTGGCCCCTTGGACCAGGCTGCCATAGGCATGAGCATGGAGAGCTCTGTGGGCCTCAGAAAGGGCACCTCATTCAGCCTGGGCTGGCTTCCTGGATGAGGCCCAGATGGCCTGAGTCCTGAAGGATGTTCAGGATGAGTAGGCAGCAAAGAGGGAGAGAATGGGCTTCCAGGCAAAGAGACTAGTACTTGAAAAGGTATGGGGCCATAGGGACCAGGGTGCCCTGTGGGGGATGCAGATGAAAATAATTATGATCATAATAGCTAACTTTTATTGAGCACCTACTAGATGCCAAGTACTCTCCTGAACTCCTTACACGTAGCAGCTGATTGAATCCTTGCAAAAACCCTATGAGATAGGATTATTACCCCATTTTACAGATGGGGAATATAAGACACAGAAAGATTAAATAACTGGACCTTGACCACATGGCTGAGAAGTAGCAGAGCTGAAAAGGCAACTGCAGAAGGGAGCATGAGTCAGATTGTGAAAAGTCTCAAGACTCAAACAGTTGAGGCTTTAAAACTGGAGTCATTCAAAGATTTTGAGTAAGAATCATGGTCAAATTTGGCATGAACTGGGCAGAGAGACGATATTCACCCTCATCTCAGCCCTTAACCACGTCTATGATCTCAAACACCACGACCAACACACTGAGATTGGTACCTTTATTCCCATTTTATAGCTGAGAAAACTAAGGCTCTGAGGGCACAAGAGACTTTACCATCACTAGAGGGTGGTGGAGACAGAATCCAAACTCCGGTGCATCTGGCACCAAAGGCCAGCTCTCTCATCTTCAGACAGTGGAGGGAAGGGCAGAGAAGTGGGGAGCAGGGGCCCTGTCCCCAGTGGATCACGGCTCTCACCAGTATGGGGGGTAGGGGGTGAAAGTTCCCTGGCAAGCGTGTAGGTCACCTCCTGACAATAATTAAAATGGAGAGTTACAAAGAGATAAAACTTTACAAAGCATTCTTGGCATTCTTGTCCATGGCTAGAACAATATTAACTTTCATTTGGGGGTGTTGATGGGCAATTCCATCAGGGTTAGAGTAACCCCTTTCATTTTCCCTTTTGCACTGGAAAACCTCTACCTTCCGAGTCCAGACACCGTCGTTTGGATGACAGTAGGAGCCTACGTGCTGAAAAGCTGGCCCGGAACTGATGCTACCATGTGAGCATGGCCCATCTGGAACACATTTGAGCACCAAAGAGCTGTAATCATTTGTGATCCTGAGAACATGCACCAGAGACAGTTCACTGGGAACTTTAAAGAAAAACCGAAAAAGACAGAGTCAACTATGTAAACACGTAAAACTTCTATATGAGGGTTGGGGGTAGGGGCAGAAGTAACTGATATAAAAGGCAAAAGAGCAGTCTGGAAAAGAAAACCAACCCCAAGGAGAGAAGACACTGGTGTCTCCATTTTGCCAATAAGAAAACTGAGGCTCAGGAATGTTAAGCACTTACCCAGGATCAAGTGGTGGTTGAGTTGGAATTTGAATTCATGTCTGTTTGACTTCAGAGCATGAGATATTACTCCCGAAGCGACTCTGTAATTTAAATAACAAAGAAAAGAAGAGACCTGAAAAGTTTAAAAAAATTGTAGTAAATACATTAGACAAAATCGATACATATTTGGGTATTAAAAGTGCATTTAACTCGATCAGAAAAAAAATCCAGACCCTAATATGTAATTGAGCTGAGAAGAGCCATAATGTGTGCAGTTAAAGGACAAACATGAAAAGCTATTCGAGCTTTGAGAACACTCAAAGAAATGCAAATAGAAACAACACGAATTTGCTATTTAATATCAAATAAATTCAGTGGAAAATAATGATAACATCTCATGCTGGTAAAGATGAGGGAGAAACTGAAACACACCAGCAGAGCTGTTGGGCAGGTTTAATTGGTTCAGCCTTGTTGAAAAATAATTTGGCAAGGTATTTCAAACATACACATTTTCATATGATTTTTTTTATTGAAGTGTAGTTGATTTACAATGTTGTGTTGGTTTCTGGTGTACAACAAAGTGATTCATTTTCATATATATATATATATACTTTTTCAGATTTTTTTCCATTATAGGTTATTACAAGATATTGAATACAGTTCCCTGTGCTATACAGTAGGTCCTTGTTTATCTATTTTATATATTGTAGTATGTATCTGTTAAAAGCAAGCTCCTAATTTTCATATGATTTGACGGAGTAATGCCAGGCTTAGAAATTTACCTAAGTAAATAATCCAAAAGGAAGACCAGCCTATATTGAAGCCTTATTTACACCAATGAAAAAAATCAGAAACCATCAAAATGCTCAACGATGGAGTAACTGTCGTATTAGTTTGGGGGCATCCACTCAAAAGACTTTGACACAGTCTTTTCCTATTATGAACCCTAAGTAGCATCATGGAAAATGATTTTGCTAGAACATCAAGAGAAAAGAGAAGTTTACAAAATTGCATCTAACCTGTAATTGAGATGATAAATAATTTGTCTGTGAATGAACAGAGACAGGAAAGGAAAATGGGCAAGAATTGTTTGGGTGGTGAGACTGTGACCCATTTTCGATGTTTTGATCCCATCATACTGTGGATGCAATATTTGTGCAAGAAAAAAATGTCACCCTCATAAAAATGATAGCCCTGTGATTGTATTGGGCCAAATTCCTGGACTGCTAAAAATATGTTCAGAACTTCTGGAAAACTACATTAACTCTTTAAATGATCACTGTGGGACCATTGAGTGTTATAATAATAATAATAGTAGTATAAAAGAGGCCAGTAAGTCAATGTGCCTTCCAAATTTACCAAGTTAACTGCCAAGACATAACTTAAGCATTAAGACAATCTAGTCCAACAATCCCAAATATAGAAGAGTTAAGGAATCACGTGACGTCTCCAGCCGAGTATAGACAACCGCAGACCACCACTGACAGGTCAGTCTTCCTGCATTCATAATTCTCACCATATTTCCCACAGCTAAACTTGCTCTCTGCCTGAGTTCCCCCACCACTGCCACGCCCACCTTCTCACTTTTACAAGCTTAAGTTTCTAAGCTAAGCGAAAAATCCTAGTTAGATGCCATTTCACTATACTGTTCTCGCATTGTCTCACTCTAGTTAAACTTGTCTGCTTTGGGGGGAACCCTGAAAGCTTTGAGGAAAGAGCTGTGTCCCTAATCTGTGATGAGCCTGTACAGCTTCTTATTACACTTATTACATGCATTAGTGTTCTGTGGTTTCTGTCCCAAATTACCACAGAGTTGGTGGCTTAAAACAACAGAATGGATTCTCTCAGAGTTCTGGAGGCCAGAAGTTGAAAATCAGTTTCACCAGGCTGAAATCAAGGAGTGGGCGAGGCCATGCTTCCTCCCAGCTCCTTGTGGCAGCTGGCACGCCTTGGCTTGTGGCCACATCCCTCCTGGTTCTGCCTGCAGGGTTACAGCACCTCTTCCTCTTCTGTGACAAGTCTCCCTCTGCCTCCATCTTATAAGGACATGTCTGATGGCATTTAGGACCCACCCAGATAATCCATGATAACTTCTCCTTAAGATCTGTAATATAACCACATCTGCAAAGTCCCTTTGGTCATAGCAAGCAGCCCTGGCATTGTCTGTGTAGCATAACTTTCTGTTGTTAGTAAAAGCAAAATTGGCAACTTGAAATTAAATCATGCCAAGGTTTTGATACACTCATCTTAAGATGTGAACGAAACACTTCAAAACAGTGATATGAAGTGTCCAGATTCTCAGATGTTTATTGTATGAGTTTTGTTTAGTTTGTGTATTTCTTTTTTCCCCTGAGTATCTGGCATGTTGCCATCCTCAAACATGTGGTTACCTTTGTTGTATTGGCATAATCAATGACTTGTACATTCAGTGGTAGCATTTGGGCAAGTTTTATCAGCAAGCAACATTTTCAGTTAATAAATAAGGTTTTAAACGTCACATAAGGTTAATAATACTGTATTGTATATTTGAAAGTTGCTAGGGGAACACAAGAGAAAAAAAATCTGTGTGTGGCGTTGGATGTTAACTATTAACTAGACTTACTGTGGCGATAGATATGTGTTTGAATCATTACGTTATATGCCTGAAATTAATATAATGTTACATGTCAATTATATCTCAATTTTAAAAATCAGGTAAGAATGGATTTAAGCTTACTAAATGTAAAGGTTGGAACTCCAGTCACTGCAGCTTTAATAATTGCTTATTGTATTACTTTAGATGCTAGCATTGCATGTGCTGTGCATATTTTGATTTTATTAAAGGAAAAATTTGAATGGCAAAATAAAATAAAATAAAATAAACCCTATAACCTGCAACATGCATAGGTTCCAGGTATGAGGACATGGATATCCTTTGGGGGTGAGGGGCATTGTTCTTTCCACCACACTACATACCTTGGAAATAGAGGACAAAATTGGCCATTTCTCCCCTAGAAACTGGGTCAGGAACAGAATCTCCCTTGTGCCCAGTAAGTCTCTAGGAACACAAGTTCACTCCCTCACCCACCCCTTCTCTCATCAATCATATGCTCGGCGTTTGTTTGACCAGGCTCAGTGCTGGGCACCAGGGATGTAAACATGAATAAGACCCAGGCTTTGCCCTTGAATCGCTCAGGAACGAGCAGGTGGTGATACTCACGTAAAGCACTGTAATTGCAACCTGACCTGTGCCAAAGTAAAGGTTTGTGAGCAAAGCACTGTGAGCCTTCAGATTGGGTTATTTTAAAGACAGTTCAGAGACAATGAAAAGTAACTTGGGTCTTAATTGATAAGCAGGAGCCAGGCTGGCAGAGGAGGAGAAGGGGACATTTCCGTGTGGCCTGGAAGTGCACAAAGACGGGAGACGAAGGAGGCAAGTCTGGCTCAGTCGAGGCATGGCAGGGGGAGGCACGTAGGAGTAGGAGGCCAGGCCAGACCTGGATACAGAGCTCGGCCTTCATGGCGAGAGCTGTGCAGAGCCATGAGTGCTCTAAGCAAACAGTGTCCACACGGTTGCATCTAAATAGTTAATTCACCCTCCGACCCAGATATCTGGTTCACAGGAATCACTCTGACAAAAATACACACGCATAGAGCTATGTATTTAAGGATCTTCACTGGAGTGTCACTAAATAACTAAAACTTATAAACAACCTGAATATCCTCAGCGTCTTTGGTTCAATAAATCACAGTCTGCCCATATTATAGGATAGTAGACAGCTCACAAAAAGAATGAAACGGAGCCCTGAGCTCCCCAAAGGATGTTGTTCAGGGGAAACAGCAAGCTATGGAACAAAATACATGGTGGGATCTCACTTAGATTTCTAGAACCCCCAAACTATGTGAGTTTGTATGCAAATACAGACAGAGAGAAAAAGTCAGTAAGAATACACAAAAATGAATGGCAGCAGATCTAGAAGAAAGGATTCAGATACAGGAATTGAAAGGAATGATCGCTTTTGACCCTGTTTACAATTGTATTTTTTGACATTTTCCTAGGAGAAGCCTATAGCCGCCATATCTTACATATATAATCGAGAAAAACCAAAAAAGAGAAGCTGCTGGCTTAAAATAGATTGGATAAAAACAAAGGGCAATGAGTTAGCACAGTTCTCAGAAGCCCATTAGGAATGGCCCACCGGGCGTGTGTGGAAGGTAGCTAATTTGACGTGGTCCAGGCCAGAGGCAGGGAGGCCAGTCAGGGCCCCCAACAGCCCAGAGGAAGGAGGGAGGCCAGGTTAGAAAAGTCTAGAGGAGAAGAGAAGACAAGAAGCAAATCAACACGTGGCCCAGTTAAGTGGAAGATGAGGAGCTGCAGACTAAACTGACTCCAGGGTTTATAAATCTCGCGCAGTGGAGTGGATGGATGGTGAGGCCGTCCGCTGAGAGACAAGGTCAGGGAGGATGAGCGATGTTCCAAGGGAGAGGAGTGAATGGGCTCTGCTCTCTGGCGATCTTGGAAAGTGCCGCTCTTCTTCCTGAGTTGCCCATCTATCTGACACATGCTCCTTCATCTACAGAAGAAAGGAGCAGCCCGTCAGATGAAAACTGGTCCTTGTGGTCCACGGGAGAGAGTTCCAAGGAGATCAGGGGTCTCTGGGGTGCCAGGGCAGACCCTCTGGCCTAGGAGTCTCAAGAGTGTCCCTTCAGAGAAGCTGTCCTCTCCAAGTAGTTTTACAAGCTGCCAACAGGTGACAGTCACCTGACCCCTTCCCCGGGGTGACACTCAGGCTGCCTCCCTGTAATTGACTCTGGTTACTTCCTAACACGGTGATGCCCAAGACAAGATGGTACCTTCAATCCAAGGTCACCCTTCCCAATCGCCAGCATGGCCACAACTCAGCTCCAAATAAACTTCACAGCTTCCTGCCTAGGCCACATAGACCTCTGACTTTAGGGACAAACTTTCTTCAGCAAGACTTCAAGTGACAGGGCAGCTCCCTGCTCTTTGGCTGGCCTCTAATGCAGGAGGCTACACAGTGACCTCCATGCAAGGGGTAATGGAGAGCAGAACGTGGCTGATAGCTTTGCTTTTCTTAATAAGGTTTCTAGTGTTCCACCCTCCTTTAGTAACAAAGGACGTGCATGTCATTCCTGGCAGAAATAATGATAGCCACATTCCAAATGTAGCGAGCCATTTATTGGTGCCTCTGCTGAGTGTTTCTCAGACACATCCCAGCCCAGGACAATAAGTATCAGTTGAAGTGAATAACCCATATTACTAAAGTTGTCATGTGTATGTTAATGTGCTGAAACTAAGTGGCCCTGTGTCTTCTGGGTTCCCAGTCACATCATTGATCAATTCTAATACCTAGGCCACAACCAAAGCTTTCTCTTGCCGGAAAATCCCACAGGCTATCGTGTCTTTGTGAAGTTGATGTGAAAGAGAAAAGGAAACAAGCATTTCGGCAACTGCCAGCCCCAGTGAGTTGTACGAGTTGCTTTTGATATGTTTTCTCACGTACTCAACACCTCAGGCTGGCGGTGGGGCTCTTCCTTGCTGCATTGCATGGACAAGGAAACTGAGCCTCTGAGATGGTGAAGTGACTTAACTAAAATCACACGGCAAGTGGGGGCAAGTTGCAAGTTGCAAGCCAGTCCAATCTGACTCCCTCCTTCCACCCTACTAGTTGGGGTGGCAGGGAAAAGGAATGTAGTATGTGTACATGCGTACGTGTAAGTGTGTTTGAGTGTATGTGTGTGTGTGTTTATGCAGGCTTCCCAAATGTGCTATTTCCCACTGGCTCACTGCCGATGTGGCTTCTGAAGCCAGAGGTGCCTGAATATCATCACTCTCCCCTCCACTACTCTATGGGTTCGTTGTGATAAAGGCTTTGTTTGTTAAATTTGCTGGAATTCAGACCTGTACTTGGTCCTCTCATTTTACGATTTGGACTAAGGGGCCTGGGGCTACGAAGGACACTCAGTCCCCCAAATACCCCCAGCCAGACTATATTCTGCCCCATCTGAGGCCAAGGCTGCTAGTAGCCCTGCAGTGTTTGTTCTTCCCTTCTCCTCTGGTACCAGAAGCTCTGATTGTAGCTGGGCACATGGAATAAAGATAGTTCTCATACACCCTGACAGCTGAGTGTGACCGTGTCAGTACGTTCTGGCTAATGACACAAAAAGAGAAGCGTTCCTCCCTTTATTTTACTTATTTATTTTTTCTTTCCTACTGGACGGAATGCA
Source organism: Physeter macrocephalus (assembly GCF_002837175.3). Lineage (NCBI taxonomy): Eukaryota > Metazoa > Chordata > Mammalia > Artiodactyla > Physeteridae > Physeter > Physeter macrocephalus. The sequence goes on from NC_041215.1 coordinate 5,728,631, forward strand.
GATGCGATGGCAGTCACTCTGGAAGCCATCTTGGGCCATGAGATGGAAGCCACATGGTAAGGATGACAAAGAAGGCAGAGAGCAAGGGCTTGAGTCCCTGATAATCGTGGAGTTGTCCAACCATTCTGGACCATCTGCCTACCTCCAGACTTCCCTTGTGCACGAGAAATAAACTTCTATCTTTTTAAAGTACTATGATTGGGATTTTCTTCATCTGTAGCTGATAAATGATAAACTGATAAATGATCTTGTGTCAAGAGCTCCTGGAGGGCAGGGTCCTGTTATTTAGCACCTTCTACCCCCAGATTCTAGCCCAGTGACTGCCCTGCAATTGGGGCTCAAACAGGGATAGAAATACAGAGCCAGAGGGGTCCTCGGGAAGCACCCTCATCAAATACCCCTAGTGCCCATCTCCTTTCATTCCTCACTCATCTCCTTGCCTTGCCTCCGTCTCTCCCCAGAGAGATCTCTGAAGGATCTTGTCAACTCCCAGATCTGGACCAGCTCCTCCTCTCCTTACAAATCCATTCATAACTCCCCCACTCCACAACCCAGTACACACACTAGCTGCCTAAGGGCCAGGCTAGAAAAAGAGAAGTTTTGGCTTTCACAGCTCTTTGAAATTTAAAATAGTTTCTAACCTTTGCAAATCTGGAGATTTCCCTTACGACTGCAGATTCCTTGATTCTCTTGAAAAATCAGAAGATGGGATACGTTAGGGCCCGTATTCCTAATTGGTTGTGAATAGCTAGCGCCGAGTCATGTGTCTGCTGGTGAAGCTGGGGCCCATGCTCCTCAATTTCGGTGGGCTTCACCTGCTCACCTCACTTACTCCATTACCTGCTCAGCCCCACAGGGCATTTCAGTGTGCCATCTCTCCTGGCAGTAGTGACAGCCATCATAGCAAAATATCTTGCTGGTGGTGGGTGCAGGTTCAAGCTTCCTTTACTTTCAAGAATGGCATTTAAGTTGCATCCAAAGGAGCCATGGAATTTTCCAGGTGGAGACAGAGGGAGACACAGCTACATGAGCAAAGGCATGGAGATGTGAAAGGACATGCCCTTTTCTAGGAATAGAAAGAAGTCACCAGCCCCACTTACCCGGAGTCAGTGGACACCACTGGTGGGTGAGCCATTACTCTCTGGTTCATAATACTCCATCCTGCCTCTTTACTCATGTATGTTACCTGCAGAGAATTGATTACAAAGTCAACTCAAAATTCCTGAGGTCGGCAGGTGTATTGGTCAGGATGGGCACCATCCTTCTGTGATAACAAACAATCCCCAAATCTCAGTGAACCCAACAGGCTTATTCTTGTCCATGCTACTGGTCCATTGTACGTTGATGGTGGGGGAGGAGGACTCTTCTCATCAGAGTCATTTTTTTTTTTTTTTTTTTGCGTTTCGCGGGCCTCTCACCGCTGCGGCCTCTTCCGCTGCGGAGCACAGGCTCCAGACGCGCAGGCCCAGCGGCCATGGCTCACGGGCCCAGTCGCTCCGCGGCACGTGGGATCCCCCCCCGGACCAGGGCACGAACCCGCGTCCCCTGCATCTGCAGGCGGACTCCCAACCACTGCACCACC